>NC_140013.1:22397829-22430329 GCF_964263955.1 Coregonus lavaretus
AAGCTACATTCACAAAACCTCAGACTCTTCTTGCAAAACCAAACTTTCACCTCAAAACAGTTCAATCTGTGCTCAAAACTGAACTATGTTGTCAAATCGTGCCCCGATCAATCAAAATTAAAAACACTACTGAACAGTCACTAAACACTACGTAGAAAAATAGGAAAACACAATGCTCAGGACATGAGCTGGAGAAATAAATGTTTCTTGTTCACTGTAGGCTAAATGCATGTTGCAAAACAAAAAAAAACTGTGCATTTAGCACTTGTACAAAAAGACAAAACAGAAATCTTGTGCATTTACATGTAGCACTTGTAAAAACAAACAGAAATCTTATGCGTTTGCCACTTGTGTACAGTAAGCCCATGTAAAAATAAAGTACAAAAATATACAAATAAGTGCATTACTCAGCCACAGCATCATGTCTCCATACTGGGTCAGGCCCACAGGACTTCATCCACATCACAGGCCACATTTTGTCTGGCCAGGCAACGGGGGAAAAAACCCCTGGCATGCCGTATCCAGGCTTGGCATGCCTCCACACCTATGTCACCACAGGCAAGTCCCATGGCTTGCAGGAGATTTACCCTGGTGTAAGGTTGGCGTTCATATACCTTCCACCGCCATGAGGAGAAGAATTCCTCAATGGGGTTTAGGAAAGGGGAGTACGGTGGAAGGCAAAGATTGATAAAACCTTGGTTCATATTGTACCATTCTCTAACCTGGAGGGCTCTGTGAAAACTCACATTGTCCCAAACAACAACATAGATGGGATGCTCATCCTGCTGCCCTAACAAAGCATCTCGCATGTGATTGAGGAAAATGAGGAGCTGGTGAGTGTTGTAGGGCCCCAGGTTGGCATGATGGTGGACAACCCCATGATTGCTGATGGCAGCACATAATGTGACATTGCCACCACGCTGCCCAGGAACACCAACAATGGCCCGATGGCCAATCACATTACGGTCTCTCCTTCTCCTTTTGGTGAGATTAAACCCAGCTTCATCCATGTAGATGTATTGATGGGGTCTTTCCATTGCGTCCAGTTGAAAAACCCTCTGTAGAAATAGATATAGTTTTGTAAGTGATACGGAAAAAGTGATTTAGGCCACTACAGTAAATCACTACTTAGAGTAATCAACATAGAATGTGTCTGGATATATGCCAACCTGTACATACTGGAATCTTTGCTCTTTGACTCTGTCTGAGTTGCGATCAAAGGGCACTCTGTATAGCTGTTTCATGCGCAGTCTGTTGCGCTTGAGGACACGATCAACAGTAGAGAGGCTGACACTGTTGATACCCTCAAAATGTAAATGGTCCTCAATGATCTTCTGCTGAATTTTGCTCGGTTTAATGGCATTGTTCTCACGGACCATATCAACAATTAGGGTCTCTTGGTGTGGGGAGAACATACCTGTCCTCCCACCCCCATGTGGCAGTCTTTCAATTCTACAAAAAGAGAACATGGAGTTACAAAAAATATACATGGAATAATAGGCCTACAAACAGTTAGACCAACCCTCCATTACAATACTACTGTACATTGGTACAGTGATGTACTGAAACATATATTTACTTACAGTATACTGTGGTACAGTATATAGTATGTCATACAGTAATTGCTGTCAACATTTACATACTGTACTATAATGTCAAAAAAAGGTAATTACCTGTTCTCTTCTCTAAATCTTCAGATTATGGTGGACACAGTGAATCTACTGATGTTTGGTTGTACCCTTTGTCCAGCCTCCCTCATGCTCATACCATGGACAAGAACATGGTCAATCACAGTAGCTCTGATTTCATCAGATATTACTGTTCTTTGTCTTCGCTGACCACCTCGACCACCTCGACCTCCTCTCACACGAACTCTTCCTCTCAGATTTCTATCCATTGTAGGGCCTCACAAACCAGTGCTCTCTGAACTGGCTTACTGTATATGTTCCCTCACATCATTAGCCACAAGTGTGATCAATTTTGAGTTGTTGTGTTCAAGTGGTGACACCTGTGCTCTAATTGTGTTTGACTTTTGTCACCTGTGCTCACCATTATGCAGCACGGGTGCATCACAATGAAAATGTGTTGGCAAGTTATGTCTAAACAGGTGAAAAGTGCTTATGGTTTTGCCAAAAGAGTGATTGATTCAATCAGTGGGTTCAGGCAACTGAGCATTTGGTTCAGACAATAGGGTTTAGTGTTTTAGCAATTGAGAAAAACTGTAATCAATACTATGACTTGGACAGTTGAAGTCGGAAGTTTACATACACCTCAGCCAAATACATTTAAACTCAGTTTTTCACAATTCCTGACATTTAATCCTAGTAAAAATCCCCTGTTTTAGGTCAGTTAGGATCACCACTTTATTTTAAGAATGTGAAATATCAGAAGAATAGTAGAGAGAATGATTTATTTCAGCTTTTATTTATTTCATCACATTCCCAGTGGGCCAGAAGTTTACATACACTCAATTAGTATTTGGTAGCATTGCCTTTAAATTGTTTAACTTGAGTCAAACGTTTCCACAAGCTTCCCACAATAAATTGGGTGAATTTTGGCCCATTCCTCCTGACAGAGCTGGTGTAACTGAGTCAGGTTTGTAGGCCTCCTTGCTCGCACACGCTTTTTCAGTTCTGCCCACAAATGTTCTATAGGATTGAGGTCAGGGCTTTGTGATGGCCACTCCAATACCTTGACTTTGTTGTCCTTAAGCCATTTTGCCACAACTTTGGAAGTATGCTTGGGGTCATTGTCCATTTGGAAGACCCATTTGCGACCAAGCTTTAACTTCCTGACTGATGTCTTGAGATGTTGCTTCAATATATCCACATAATTTTCCTTCGTCATGATGCCATCTATTTTGTGAAGTGCACCAGTCCCTCCTGCAGCAAAGCACCCCCACAGCATGATGCTGCCACCCCTGTGCTTCACGGTTGGGATGGTGTTCTTCGGCTTGCAAGCAACCCCCTTTTTCCTCTAAACATAATGAAGGTCATTATGGCCAAACAGTTCTATTTTTGTTTCATCAGACCAGAGGACATTTCTCCAAAAAGTATGATCTTTGTCCCCATGTGCAGTTGCAAACCGTAGTCTGTCTTTTTTATGGCGGTTTTGGAGCAGTGGCTTCTTCCTTGCTTTGCGGCCTTTCAGGTTATGTCGATATAGGACACAGTTTTACTGTGGATATACATACTTTTGTACCTGTTTCCTCCAGCATCTTCACAAGGTCCTTTGCTGTTGTTCTGGGATTGATTTGCACTTTTCGCACCAAAGTACGTTCATCTCTAGGAGACAAAACGCGTCTCCTTCCTGAGCGGTATGACGGCTGCGTGGTCCCATGGTGTTTATACTTGCGTACTATTGTTTGTACAGATGAACGTGGTACCTTCAGGCATTTGGAAATTGCTCCCAAGGATGAACCAGACTTGTGGAGGTCACAATTTTCTTTCTGAGGTCTTGGCTGATTTCTTTTGATTTTCCCATGATGTCAAGCAAAGAGGCACTGAGTTTGAAGGTAGGCCTTGAAATACATCCACAGGTACACCTCCAATTGACTCAAATGATGTCAATTAGCCTATCAGAAGCTTCTAAAGCCATGACATCATTTTCTGGAATTTTCCAAAATGTTTAAAGGCACAGTCAATTTAGTGTATGTAAACTTCTGACCCACTGGAATTGTGATAAGTGAAATAATCTGTCTGTAAACAATTGTTGGAAAAATTACTTGTGTCATTCACAAAGTAGATGTCCTAACCGACTTGCCAAAACTATAGTTTGTTAACAAGAAATTTGTGGAGTGGTTGAAAAACAAGTTTTAATGACTCCAACCTAAGTGTATGTAAACTTCTGACTTCAACTGTATATACCACTCTGTATCTGATGATTCTGTCATTTGATGTCACTGCTGCAGCCATGAGTTACAGGCAGAGGATAAAACACTGATGATTTTATCATCCAATAGTAAATCATATTTCACATTATGAGTTACCAATTTCTAAAACGTAATTGAATTACATGGGGCATTAGCTTTTAATAGCAAACACTTAACATGGAGTTAGCTCGTCTCTCTCTTCCCTGACTTAATGTGAATAATCACATGAGCATAAAGCCTGCAAGCTGTTTTTCCACCTAATGAAATTACCTTCAATGGTATTCCTGAAATCTGGAGAGAGGAGGAGTTTAGCAGTGGGAATAGTCAGGAATTTTAACTTGAACTCCTCATTGCCATTTACAACCTACGGTCTGCAGACTGTCTGAAACCTTCTGCAATTCAATAGCGATAAAACATGTATTATTTGTGGTATTTATGAATTTCACAGATGTAAAGATGGCATCCATCTATCTCATAAGTGTAGTTACACCCTTCTCTCTCTGCCTCTCTCTCTCAGACACACACATGCGCAAGCACACTCAAACGCACGTGCACACACACACACACACACACACACACACACACACACACACACACACACACACACACACACACACACACACACACACACACACACACACACACACACATATTGTGTCTTTGGAAAAGAGAGTGGAAAAGGTGGCTGATGATCAGGCCAGTAATGATGTTCATGGGACAGATCATTGAGATGGGTCTCTTTAGGGCTGTGACGAGTCTCTTAACCCGATGGAAAGGAGAATATCATCATTCTTTCCAGAAGTGGAAAAAAACATTTGAAAATTCCCTCCATCCTTCTGCACTCCCCTGTTCTTCATATGAATCCTCCCTCCCAACCCCCGTTCCCTTCCCAGACATGGTACTGTGATAGATTCCACATTGACTCCAGACTTGATTGATATACTATTACTCAGTAAGCAATCTGAGATATGTGGAAGAATTAAGGCATATGAGATTTCTGTGCTGCAGGCCAAACTGAGAGGGGAAACACGTCTGCGTCCCAAATGGCCCTTTATTCCCTTTATAGTGCACTACTTTTGACCTGGGCACATAGGGCAAGTCCTAAGATGTAATTCTCCACAGCATGGACATCTCACAAAATGACCATACTAAGACAATTAAGCCCAAAGACCAACTTTGTTTTGAGGAACGTGTGTACCTGGCCAAATGCATTGGCTAGTTGGCTTCTCTTCTCCTCAGGCTCAGGTAAAGTGTCCTGGTTTTCAGGCCACCTGTTCAGAGTCCATGCCTACAAAACAAAAGCTGGGGGAGGGAAGTGATTGTGGTGTTATAAATGATTTCCTTTATGTTTTATGAAAGGGAGGTACAACAACATTTCACTCTTTACTGAGCAAGGCATGGCCCATTCATGCATTGTATTCAACTCTCCTCCTCTGAACATTACGTTTTACTTATGCTTAGAGCATGCTGAAAGTCTGAGTGCTTGATGGCTGTTGAGTGGAGGGAAATGACTCTGCCAGTGCCCTAGACTAGAGTGCACAGCAGCAGATTGTGTTGACTAATCTGCCATTAGAGTAGTGGTAGAGCTAACAGGGATGGCTGTTTATGGTAAATGGCCCCCTGCATACTGTGTGTGAGCTACTCCTGCAGTATCAAGTCATTTAATAAAGTTTTTGGTGGCTAGGCTGCATTGCACTGGGAGCACTGTACCCAGGTGTCATTTTGAAACACAGCGTAGCGAGGTGTAGTCTGTATTTCAAAAAGAACTCACAGTATCCATTTGTATCACATGATTCAATCTGACAGAAAACTTTACAACCCCCGTATATAAAAGCAGAGATCTTACCATAGGGAACGGGCTGTGCTGCATTGCCAGTTGATGGAATAGGGACTGGACACTCAGAGTAGGCTCAGGTGGCTGCTGTGGTGTGTGGGTGGAGGATGAGGGATCACTCCCGGGGTGAAGAACTGTGGGCTGTTGGCAGGGAGAGTATCAAGCGAGCATGGCAGTGAAAATGGACAGCAGATGGTTCTGGTTTGGGTACTGGCTGTACTGTATGCGCCTGGTTGGTCCTGGCTGGTCCTGGCTAAGCCAGTGAGATCCAAGGTGGAGCCCACCATGCCTGGCACCACTCCTGGTATCCCCTGCTGCATGGACCTTTCCAGAGTATAGGCAGAGAGCCTCTTCCAGTGCTAACCAACCCTACAGATCCCAAGCATGGGGGAGGTGACTCATAATATCAGCCCATCATCCAAGAGCTGATGTCATGGGCCCTGGTCAAAAGCAGTGCCCAATAAAGGGAATATGGTGCCATTTGGGAGGCATACATGGACATGCTCTTTATTCACAACCAAGACCCTAGGCAGTTTGTGGTTTATAGTCTTTCATAGAGAAAAAAATGGCTTTGAATGTTCTTGTTTTTGTTGGTGCACTAGCAGCAGCTAGAATGCTCACAGTACATAAGGAAATGCATTTCTGAACACAACGCTTTAAGGAGCAAAGCAGAGCCACACCTTAAACAGTTACTCTCAGGGTGAAAAGGTCATTTATGTTGACAGTCAACAACAAAACATAATGAACAAACCATTGAATATCACAAGAGAGCTGCATGCTGTACACCATGTGACTCCCATTCTCCTACTGTACCCTCAGCCACAAAACCTCTACTCTGTGCTTGAGGGAATTATAAATAATAAATAAATAATATGCCATTTAGCAGACGCTTTTATCCAAAGCGACTTACAGTCGTGCGTGCATACATTTTTTGTGTATGGGTGGTCCCGGGGATCGAACCCACTACCTTGGCGTTACAAGCGCCGTGCTCTACCAGCTGAGCTACAGAGGACCACAGTGGAGTGAGGGAAGCAGCAAATCAATATGGTTTTATAGGCCTGAATTATCTTCAGAGCGTTATCGTGAAAAACCAAGGGGCACGCATACTTCTTGATAAATGTGCCCATCGCAGTTTGGAGACGTCCGGTTGCTAGTGGCAATAAACGAGTTAAAGATGCTGCTTTCCTAGGCAACAAGCTCTTAATTAAAAGCAGTGTGATTAGAGTTCCTCCTCTGAAGCGAACAAGCAGCGCTACTGCATGTGCTGCTGGCTGCACCCAGGTCAGCTGACACAACAGAACATTCACATGCAACCTTAGACCTGGGGGACAAATTACCCCGACACTGGCCAGGATGGGGGCTGTGGAGTGGAGTGAGGGAAGCAGCAAATCAATATGGTTTTATAGGCCTGAATCATACATAAATGTTCCCTCTTAGCATGTTTGATCTAGTCTCTCCAGGGGAGGACTGAGAGGAGGCATGGGGATGGTCCCACATGCAGACTGACTGGTGGGGTAATGGAGAACATTAGGGTTGTGTCCCCAATGGCACACTATCCCCTATATAGTGCACTACTTTTGACTAGAGCAAATGGCACTCTATTCCCTTGATAGTGCACTACTTTAGACCAGGGCCCTATGGCCCAATGGGACCTAGGACTGTTAGTTTTCCTTCCCATAAGCCTTCCTCAACACTGTCTGTTTCAAAACCATACTGTAGCAGTCGAACTCAACTCATGGCTGCCATCTATAGGCTGGCAGTTACTAATGGTCATTTCTGACATGGGGAAAGACCAAAAATGTAATAGCCAAGACAAGCTACAGTACACTCACAAGCTCATAGTCTAAATGCTACACTTGCAAATGTGACAAAAACATTTCCATGACATCATAGCTCTGGAAAATAAAAGAAGACACATTTGCTCTTTCCTAAACAGAATATAATCTCTCTCTTTCATATGAGACTGCATCCATCCACCAGGCTAGGGAAGTGGCCGTGGGTCTATTTTCTGAACTGCTGTGTCATCCTTACTTCCGCCTCCTCCTCGCTCCAGTTCCCTCAGATCATAATTAAACTAAAATTAGCCTTAAAGTAGCAATTAGCAGTAGAAACAATAACAAAGTCGCTCCACGCCCCTGTTTCTGTACAAAGCTGAGGGATGGAGTGTTGGGCCAGTAACCGAAAGGTTGCTGGTTCAAATCCCCAAGCTGACTAGATTGAAAAATATGTTGATGTGCCCTTGAGCAAGGCTATTAACCTACATTTCTCCTGTAAGTCACTCCAGATAAGAGTGTCTGCTAAATGACAAAAAATTAATGGCGCTGGAGAAATTAAACCACTCTCAAATTCAGAGACAGAGCTAGGACGCAAGGACTGTGACCATCCATGATATCAAAATTATAGTTTTAATCATGTATTGAGGCTATATGTGTTTGTTTACATTTACTTTGTTTACAAACATTGGAGTAAAATAAGCTTATATTTTGGGTTCTGATGGGGTACGACAGTTCAACTAAGCTCATAAGGCATTTCTAAGTTATATTCTTCAAGAATCGATGGGTACATACACTATATGCTCGTCGAACATCTTGTTCCAAAATCATGTGCATTAATATGGAGTTGGTCCCTCCTTTGCTGCTATAACAGCCTTCACTCTTCTGGGAAGGCTTTCCACTCAGCCACAAGAGCATTAGTGAGGTTGGGAACTGATGTTGGGCCCAAGTCCAAAAGTGTATGTAGCAACTGCTGATTGCCCCTTTAAATCAGCCCAGAATAAATATTTCAAAGCTCTTGCTTATGATAATGGCTTCAACTGACTCTGGATGCGTCCCATGGCACCCTATTCCCTATATAGTGCACTACTTCTGACCAGAGCCCTAAGGGTCCCATTTGTAGCTCAGTTGGTAGAGCATGGTGCTTGTAACGCCAGGGTATGGGACACCTTTAAATGTGCCTTTAGAGGCCATGCAATTCAGTGCTCATCTCGAAAACAAAAGCAATTTAGGTCAAAAGAGTTTATACTAACAAAGAAAATAGAAAGTCTAACAGAACAGATAGATGGCAATAAAAACTGTAACATAGAGGCTCAGAATAAATTAGAGGAAAAACAAAAAGAAATGGAGAAACTTATTCAAGAAAGATCAAGTGTAATATATTATAAAAAATAAAGCAAACTGGATAGAATATGGGGAAAATGCACCAAATTCTTTTTTAATCATCAACATAGGAATGCTACCAAAAATAATTTTATGAAACTGGTTACAATTGATGGAGTCACCCATGATTCACCAAATTATATTTTGAAGGAGGAAACAAAGTACTTTAAGCATATGTTTTCGTTTCAGTCGCCTCCATCTCCTCTAACTGAAGCTAATTGTAGAGATTTTTTTTCTATTGATAATGTAAAATTAACAGCCATACAGAAAGATTCATGTGAAGGTGAAATTACAGAGGAGGAACTTCTGGATGCAATTAAAGACTTTAAGTCCGGGAAAACTCCAGGGTTGGATGGCATACCAGTCGAGGTATACCAAACCTTTTTTGATATACTAAGAGGACCGTTATTAGCATGTTTTAACCACTCCTATATAAATGGTAGATTATCTGACACTCAAGAAGAAGGTCTGAATTCAATGTTCCTGAAACAGGATACAAGTGGGAAATATAAAGATCCAGTCCATTAAAAAAATTGGAGGCCCCTTACACTTCAGTGTTGTGATGCAAAAATTCTAGCAAAATGTATATGTCACGGAATCAGCCGAGGCTGCTCCTCCTCCTTGCTCGGGCAGGCTTCGGCGTTCGTCGTCCCCGGAGTACTAGCTGCCACCGATCTATGTTTCGGTGTTTGACTTGTTTTGTCCTGATTGTGTACACCTGTTCCCCATTATGTTGTATTGTATTCCCTATTTAACCCTCTGTCGTTCATTGTGTGTTGTGTGTTATTGTATTCGTCATCGGCAAAGTTCATGTGCGGGTTTTTGTATCCTCCTTGTTTGGAGATTGTTTTCTACTCTGGTTACTTTCGAGTAAAGTACGTTTCCAGTAAGCTCTGTGTCCTGCGTTTGACTTCACCTACCGCATTCACCGTCGCATTCTGACAGAATAACACACCTTCATGGAGTCAGCAGGATCGGCGGTGCCAAGGGGATCACTGGAGGAGCGCGTAATCCACCAAGAGGCCATGATCCAGAACCTGGGCACCGCCATGCAAGGGGTGATGGACACCTTGAGGCGATGGGAGAGTGGAGGTTTGCCCACATCTCCTCCTACGATACCACCACCATCAGCCATACCCATCGTTCCATCTCCGGAGTCCAGTGGGATTCGGCTCTCGCTCCCGAGGGCTTATGATGGCACCGCGGCCGGGTGTCAGGGTTTCCTACTCCAGGTTGAACTCTACCTAGCAACCATTCACCCGGCGCCCTCGGGATACGAGAGCGTGTCCGCCCTCATCTCCTGTCTGTCCGGCAAGGCGCTGGAGTGGGCCAACGCCGAATGGGGTGGGATAGACGCCGCTACGGTCAGCTATGCGGAGTTCACCCGCCGCTTCCGGGCAGTATTCGATCATCCACCAGAGGGTAAAGCGGCGGGTGAGCGTCTATTCCACCTTAGACAGGGGAGGAGGAGCGCGCAGGAGTTCGCGCTGGACTTCCGGACGCTAGCTGCCAACACGGGATGGAATGAGAGGGCCCTCATCGACCACTACAGATGCAGCCTGAGGGAGGACGTGCGTCGGGAATTGGCCTGCAGGGACACCAACCTCAGCTTTGATCAACTGGTGGATCCCGTAGATGTGCCTTTCCCTATTCATGCCCTAGATAGCCGTCCGTTGGGATCTGGTTTGATTAGGGAGGTCACAGCACCACTAAAGATGAAGGCGCAGGGGGGTCATGAAGAGATCATTCAGTTATATCTGATTGACTCTCCTGCGTATCCCGTGGTGTTGGGGCTTCCTTGGTTAATCACCCATGACCCCACCATTTCGTGGCAACAGAGGGCTCTCAAGGAGTGGTCTGACCAGTGTGTTGGGTGATGTCTAGGTGTTTCCGTAATGGCAACCACGGTGGAAAGTCCGAACCAATTGCCCGCATTGCACATTCCTCCTGAGTATGAGGATTTGGCACTCGTGTTCAGCAAGACTAGGGCGACGCGATTGCCACCTCATAGACAGGGGGATTGTGCGATAGACCTCCAGGCAGGCGCTGCGCTTCCACGTAGTCATGTGTATCCTCTGTCTCAAGAGGAGAAGGTGGCTATGGAGACGTACATAGCCGAGTCTCTGAGACAGGGATACATACAGCCCTCCACTTCCCCTGCATCCTCAAGTTTCTTTTTTGTGAAGAAGAAGGATGGAGGGTTGCGCCCGTGTATTGATTACCGTAGTCTCAATCAGATCACTGTGAAATACAGTTTTCCACTCCCTCTGATTGCGAGTATGACGGAATCATTACACGGAGCGCGTTTCTTCAAAAAACTGGATCTCAGGAGCGCCTACAAATTGGTGCGCATTAGGGAGGGAGATGAATGGAATACAGCATTTAGTACCACCTCGGGTCACTATGAGTATCTCGTCATGCCATACGGGTTAATGAATGCTCCTTCAGTCTTCCAATCCTTTGTGGACGAGATCTTCCGGGATTTGCATGGGCAGGGTGTAGTAGTGTATATTGACGACATACTAGTTTACTCTTCTACACGAGCCGAGCATGTAGCCCTGGTGCGTCGAGTGTTGGGTAGGCTGTTGGAGCATGACTTGTATGTCAAGGCAGAGAAATGTCTGTTTTTCCAGGAGTCCATCTCCTTCCTGGGCCATCGATTGTCCGCGTCAGGGGTGGAGATGGAGATTGACCGCGTTTCAGCCATGCGTAATTGGCAGACTCCAACCACGGTTAAGGAAGTGCAGCGGTTTTGGGGTTTTGCCAATTACTGCCGGAGGTTTATCCAGGGTTTTGGACAGGTAGCAGCTCCCATCACCTCCCTGCTGAAGGGGGGCCCGGTGCGTTTGCAGTGGTCAGCTGAGGCGGACAGGGCGTTTGGTAAACTGAAGGACCTGTTCACCTCTGCTCCGGTGTGGCGAATCCGGATCCCACTTTAGCATTCCAGGTGGAGGTGGACGCGTCAGAGGCCGGTATTGGGGCTGTACTGTCTCAACGCTCAGGCACGCCCCCTAAACACCGGCCCTGCGCTTTTTACTCTAAGAAGCTCAGCCCGGCGGAGCGTAATTATGATGTGGGGGACAGGGAGCTGCTAGCCGTGGTTCAAGCCCTATAGGTGTGGAGGCATTGGCTTGAGGGGGCTCAACACCCTTTTCTCATTCTGACTGACCATCGTAACCTGGAGTATATCCGGGCAGCTAGGAGACTGAACCCTCGTCAGGCTAGGTGGACCATATTTCTGGCCCGGTTTGTGTTTAAGCTCACTTACATCCCAGGGTCCCAGAACGGTAAGGCAGACGCCCTGTCCCGGCGATATGACACAGAGGAGAGCTCCATTGAGCCCACTCCCATACTGCCGGAGTCTTGTCTGGTGGCGCCGGTGGTGTGGGAGGTCGATACGGAAATCGAGCGGGCGTTACGCACCGACCCTACTCCTCCAGAGTGTCCAGTGGGGCGGACGTACGTTCCGCTCGAGATTCGGGATCGTCTCATATATTGGGCTCATACGTCACCCTCCTCTGGACATCCTGGTATTGGCCGGACAGTGTACTGTCTTAGCGAAAAGTACTGGTGGCCAACATTGGCTAAGGACGTGAGGGTTTATGTCTCCTCCTGCTCGGTGTGCGCTCAGTGTAAGGCGCCTAGACACCTGCCCAGGGGGAAGTTAAAACCCCTTCCCATTCCACAACGGCCGTGGTCTCACCTCTCGGTAGACTTTGTCACGGACCTTCCCCCCTCCCAGGGGAATACCACCATTCTGGTCGTTGTGGATCGGTTCTCTAAAGCCTGTCGTCTCATCCCAATGCCGGGTCTCCCTACTGCCCTACAGACTGCTGAGGCTTTGTTTACCCACGTCTTCCGGCACTACGGGGTACCCGAGGATATAGTGTCTGATCGGGGTCCCCAATTCACCTCTAGAGTCTGGAGGGCGTTCATGGAACGCTTGGGGGTCTCGGTTAGCCTTACCTCGGGTTTCCACCCTGAGAGTAATGGGCAGGTGGAGAGAGTGAACCAGGATGTGGGTAGGTTTCTGAGATCATATTGCCAGGACCGGCAGGAGGAGTGGTCGGGGTATATCCCCTGGGCGGAGATTGCCCAGAATTCTCTTCGCCATTCCTCTACTAATCTGACCCCTTTCCAGGGTGTGTTGGGGTATCAGCCGGATCTGGCACCATGGCATCAGAGCCAGATCGAGGCTCCTGCGGTGGATGAGTTGTTTCGGCGCTCGGAGGAGACATGGAACGCTGCGCATGTACATCTGCAGCGGGCTATCCGTAGGCAGAGGGCGAGCGCCGATCTCCACCGCAGTGAGGGTCCAGTGTACGCACCTGGAGATCGAGTCTGGCTCTCGACTCGAAACCTGCCCCTTCGCCTGCCCTGCCGGAAGCTGGGTCGGCGGTTTGTGGGGCCATTTAAAGTCCTGAGGAGATTGAACGAGGTATGTTACAGGTTACAACTGCCTAATGATTATCACATTAACCCCTCGTTCCATGTGTCTCTCCTCAGGCCGGTGGTAGCTGGTCCACTCCAGGACAATGAGATACGTGAGACTCCTCCGCCCCCACTGGACATCGAGGGGGCTCCGGCGTACTCAGTCTGGTCCATCGTGGATTCGAGACGTCGGATGGGGGGTCTGCAGTATCTCGTGGAGTGGGAGGGGTACGGTCCGGAGGAACGTTGCTGGGTGCCTAGGAGGGACATTTTAGATCCCTCCCTCCTGACGGAGTTCCACCGGAGTCATCCCACGCGCCCTGCTCCGCGTCCTCCTGGCCGTCCCCGAGGCCGGGGTCGGCGCACGGCTGGAGCCGCGCGTCAAGGGGGGGGGGGGGTACTGTCACGGATGCCGCCGAGGCTGCTCCTCCTCCTTGCTCGGGCAGGCTTCGGCGTTCGTCGTCCCCGGAGTACTAGCTACTACCGTTTGATGTTTTCGATGTTTGTTTTGTCATGTCTAGTTAGTGCACCTGTTTCGTATTCTGTATTGATTATGTCACCTATAAGTTCCCCTATGTTATGTTTGTATTTTGTGTGTTATTGTCCGCTTGTCATGGATGTATAGGTTCGGTACCTTGGCACTTCGTGTTGGTTTTACGCACTTGCGTATTTGTTTCGCCTCTAGTGTATTTTGAGGCCGTTTATTTTGTGTGTACCTTTCGAGGTTATAGTAAAGTCGTTTTGACTTATTCCTCTGTGTCCTGCGTTTGACTCCACCACCGCATCCACATCAGCATTCGTGACATAATCAGACAGGTTTTTTACATGGAAGATAAATTGGAGATAATATAAGGCAAGTATTGGAAACAATAGAACACTATGGAAAATCTGGGAAACCAGGCCTGCTATTCATAGCAGACTTCGAAAAGGCATTTGATAAAGTACGACTGGGGTTTATATATAAATGCCTGGAGCATTTCAATTTAGGAGAATCTCTTATAAAATGGGTCAAAATCATGTATAGTAACCCTAGGTGTAAAATAGTAAATAATGGCTATTTCTTCTAAAGTTTTAAACTGTTGTCACACCCTGGCCTTGAGAGGCTGGTTGTCTTTAGTTGGTTTGGTCAGGGCGTGAGGATCTATGTTAATATTTCTATGTTTAGGATCTAGATGTGTTGTTTCTATGTTTGGCCGGGTGTGATTCCCAATCAGAGACAGCTGTCACTCGTTGTCTCTGATTGGGGATCCTACTTAAGTAGCCTGTTTGCCTACCTTAGTTGTGGGATCTTGTTCCGTGTTTTAGGCTTGTATGTGTGTAGCCTGAGGACTTCACGTTACATTGTTTCTTGTTTTGTTTATGTTTATTGAGTTTAATAAACATGTTCGCATACCACGCTGCACCTTGGTCTGACCTGTCTCTCAACGATCGTGACAACTGTCAAGAGGAGTGAAACAAGGTTGTCCACTATCGGCATATCTATTTATTGTGGCCATCGAGATGTTAGCTATTAAAATCAGATCCAACAATAATATCAGGGGATTAGAAATCCAGGGCTTAAAAACAAAGGTGTCATTGTACGCTGATGATTCATGTTTTCTTTTAAATCCACAACTAGAATCCCTCCACAGCCTCATAGAGGATCTAGATACATTTTCTAACCTCTCTGGATTACAATCAAATTATGACAAATGTACTATATTACGTATTGGATCACTAAAAAATAAAAATTTTACATTACCATGTAGTTTACCAATAAAATGGTCTCATGGTGATGTGGATATACTCGGAATACATATCCCAAAGGAAATAAATGGTCTCACTTCAATACATTTTAATAGAAAGTTAGCAAAAATAGATAAGATCTTGCTACCATGGAAAAATCACCCTGATTAACTCTTTAGTATTATCCCAGTTTACCTATTTGCTTATGGTCTTGCCTACGCCTAGCGAACAGTTTTTTAAATCATATGCGAAAAAAATATTCAATTTTATTTGGAACGGCAAGCCAGACAAAATTAAACGGGCCTATTTACATAATGAATATGAATTCGGAGGACAGAAATTATTAAATATTAAAGCATTAGACCTATCACTAAAAGCTTCAGTCATACAAATGTTATACTTAATTCTGAACTGGTTCTCTAGCAAATTAGTAAGATTGTCTCACCCAATGTTCAAGAATGGCCTTTTTCCCTTTATTCAGATTACAACCACTCATTCAGTTATTTGAAAAGGAAATCATCTCCCAAATATCACTATTTCTAAAACAAGCCATAGAAAGTTGGTTGCAATTTCAATTTAATCCTCCAGAAACGACAGAACAAATAATGCTATTTGACAAAAAACCTTTTTTTTTTGACAAAATGTTTTTAAAAATGTATAATCTTCGTAAATTATATCATCGGTAGGACTGGTGGAGTTATGTCGCACATGCAGCTAACAAAAACATATGGAAATGTCTGCTCTACCCAAAATTACAACCAAATAATTGCAGCCTTACCGCAAAAATGGAAGAGGAAAGTGGAAGGGGGAGAAAGTAAGGAACTTGTCTGTCTGTCAGCATTGCATTAAAGAACATAATTGGTTAAAGAAAACTGTGATAAATAAAAAAGTATATCAGTTTCATTTAAGGACCAAAGGATTGACAGCCGTCCCATATAGATTGCAAAAGAGTTGGGAAGAGATTTTTGACGTACCGATCCCATGGCATAGTGTTTATGAACTAATACGCAAAATGACACCGGATTCAAAACTTAGAATCTTTCAATTTAAATTATTATATAAAATTCTTGCTACCAATATAATGTTATTTATATGGGGGATACAATCTTCCCAGCTCTGCAGATTTTGCTGCGAAGAGACAGAATCATTAGATCATTTGTTTTGGTACTGTCCATTTGTAGCTTGTTTTTGGACACAGGTCCAGGAATGGCTAAAGGATTGCAATATTTACCTGGAGCTAACCTTGCAGATAGCATTACTGGGTGATCTGAAAAGTCATAGTCAATCGATCAATAATATAATAATACTTTTAGCAAAAATGTTTATTTTCAATTCACAATCTGTAGAAACAATGAGAATAGAAAGGTTCAGATCTTTTGTAAGTCATCACAGTACAGTTGAAATATATATGGCAAATAGAAATCCTATATGGATGGTGTTAAGAGATAGATGGGAGGTGTTGAATGGAATTGAAGGATGGGACTAATAACAATTAACAACAAATAATAACAAGATACCGAATAATATAAGCATACTGTGTCCATAATAAGTATATAGGTTGTAGGTTGGGAGCTTTTGTGAAAGAGCACAGTTAGAAAGATATGGCATATAGAAGCAAACCGGATGGACATCATGAAAATGATCGGAGAGGTTGAGAGTAGAAAAAGTTCAGGAGAGAAAACAAACAAAATATAATTATTGTAAAATTGACTGTGTCCATAAAATGTAGATAGTAAGTATAAGCTGGAAGTAGAGGCCTAAGCATTGAGGTTCACTAGTTTACTCCAAGTAGGGAAAGGGTGGCAGGGTTGGAAAGTAATAAAGGGGAATATTTTTTTTTAAAGGATATGTATGTGTATGTATGTATGTATGTATGTATGTATGTATGTATGTATGTATGTATGTATGTATGTGTGTATGTATGTGTGTGTGTATGTATATGTGTATATATATGTATGTGTATGTATATACAGTGGGGAAAAAAAGTATTTAGTCAGCCACCAATTGTGCAAGTTCTCCCACTTAAAAAGATGAGAGAGGCCTGTCATTTTCATCATAGGTACACGTCAACTATGACAGACAAATTGAGAGAAAAAAAATCCAGAAAATCACATTGTAGGATTTTTAATGAATTTATTTGCAAATTATGGTGGAAAATAAGTATTTGGCCACCTACAAACAAGCAAGATTTCTGGCTCTCACAGACCTGTAACTTCTTATTTAAGAGGCTCCTCTGTCCTCCACTCGTTACCTGTATTAATGGCACCTGTTTGAACTTGTTATCAGTATAAAAGACACCTGTCCACAACCTCAAACAGTCACACTCCAAACTCCACTATGGCCAAGACCAAAGAGCTGTCAAAGGACACCAGAAACAAAATTGTAGACCTGCACCAGGCTGGGAAGACTGAATCTGCAATAGGTAAGCAGCTTGCTTTGAAGAAATCAACTGTGAGAGCAATTATTAGGAAATGGAAGACAAACAAGACCACTGATAATCTCCCTCGATCTGGGGCTCCACGCAAGATCTCACCCCGTGGGGTCAAAATGATCACAAGAACGGTGAGCAAAAATCCCAGAACCACACAGGGGGACCTAGTGAATGACCTGCAGAGAGCTGGGACCAAAGTAACAAAGCCTACCATCAGTAACACACTACGCCGCCAGGGACTCAAATCCTGCAGTGCCAGACGTGTCCCCCTGCTTAAGCCAGTACATGTCCAGGCCCGTCTGAAGTTTGCTAGAGTGCATTTGGATGATCCAGAAGAGGATTGGGAGAATGTCATATGGTCAGATGAAACCAAAATAGAACTTTTTGGTAAAAACTCAACTCGTCGTGTTTGGAGGACAAAGAATGCTGAGTTGCATCCAAAGAACACCATACCTACTGTGAAGCATGGGAGTGGAAACATCATGCTTTGGGGCTGTTTTTCTGCAAAGGGACCAGGACGACTGATCCGTGTAAAGGAAAGAATGAATGGGGCCATATATCGTGAGATTTTGAGTGAAAACCTCCTTCCTTCAGCAAGGGCATTGAAGATGAAACGTGGCTGGGTCTTTCAGCATGACAATGATCCCAAACACACCGCCCGGGCAACAAAGGAGTGGCTTCGTAAGAAGCATTTCAAGGTCCTGGAGTGGCCTAGCCAGTCTCCAGATCTCAACCCCATAGAAAATCTTTGGAGGGAGTTGAAAGTCCGTGTTGCCCAGCGACATCCCCAAAACATCACTGCTCTAGAGGAGATCTGCATGGAGGAATGGGCCAAAATACCAGCAACAGTGTGTGAAAACCTTGTGAAGACTTACAGAAATCGTTTGACCTGTGTCATTGCCAACAAAGGGTATATAACAAAGTATTGAGACACTTTTGTTATTGACCAATTACTTATTTTCCACCATAATTTGCAAATAAATTCATAAAAAATCCTACAATGTGATTTTCTTGATTTTTTTTCTCTTTTTGTCTGTCATAATTGACGTGTACCTATGATGAAAATTACAGGCCTCTCTCATCTTTTTAAGTGGGAGAACTTGCACAATTGGTGACTGACTAAATACTTTTTTTCCCCACTGTATATATATAAACATGGGGGATTGGAAGTGATGCAGACAATTACATTGATGGAAGTTACAATCTATCTGCAATATTAAGCTGATCTACCCCCAATAAAATAAAATAAAAATAAAAAATAAAAAAACACACCAGGGTAGTGGGTTTGATTCCTGGGACCACCCACACATAAAATGTATACATGGATGAATATAAGTTGCTTTGGATAAAAGTGTCTGCTAAATGGCATATATTATTTGGAATAGGGTGCCATTTGGCACTCAAAGGCTGACTCCAGGGCTGGAAGTGCAGACTGTTGGTCCAGGCAGGGTTACTAGGGATGATCCAAAGGTCTGGGCCAAGAATACACATGCATGGATGACCAGAGCAGAGCTCCCCGAAATCCCTCATGGCGCATCTATATGTATTCACTGACTGTCGGACCAACGCATTCCTGCTACACACTCTACTGTAGGTTGGAGGCCTACCTGTGTTTATACAGGAATCACCATCATCACAACTGGATCTGTAGAGACAGACTCTCTCTGTCCAATTAACCTTTAGCCTCACTGCAGCAATAGACCTGATCACTGCTGTCATGCCTGGCTTGATCAATATATAACCATTCACACAATGCCTTTCACATAGGCATCCAAAAAGAGAGATATTTCTTGCTGACCCTGAATTACTTTTTTCCCTCTTTGCCTTATGGACCTTGACCTGTGTTGTACCTGTGCTGAGTTCAAATCAAATTTTCTTTGTCACATGTGCCGAATACAACAGGTGTAGTAGACCTTACAGTGAAATGCTTACTTACAAGCTCTTAACCAACAATGCAGTTTTAAGAAAGAACACCAAAAGAAATCACAACAAAATTACAATATAAAATAATACAAAATAAAAGTAACAAATAATTAAAAAGCAGCAGTAAAAATAACAGTTAGCGTTCCCACCAATGTTCACACAGTCCTGATGTCTATCTACGAATGTGATCTATGGTTCTGATTGCTGATGACAGCCCACTATAGGTTTGAGAGGCAATAGTTCAAACCCCAGCCCTACCTCTCCACTCCCCATCCCCATCCCCCTCTCTCCAGGCCTGAGCCTACAAGCCTCTTCCACCCTGGATCATGGTTGATGGAGCCATTGATCCTCTTAATGGGCCAAATTTAATTAAAAGCAATTAGTAATGTCCTGCACCTACTGTATATTGTAGGGAGTAACCTATAGTCAACTCTTATCTACGCCCCAGGCTCTGATCCTATTGAAATCTATTCTGCTACTTCATACAATATATACACACACATTAACATCAAATCTAACATAATAAATAATAACTATGGTATGTCAAATATGAAAGATGTCACCAGACAGTGATATGGTAATACTGTATGTCTTGTTTATATAGTAGATATTATACAGTACTAATGTATGATATGATTTTTCATATTCAGCGTGAGACAGGACAACAAGGGAAGTCCTTTTATATCCATGTAATGAGAAGAGCAGTCAGTCAGTCAGCCCTTCCCTGGACCCTGTGGATGGTCTCTCACCTGAATGTCACAGACTGTGAGCTTAGGCGCCACATCAGAGGCAGGCCTGCGTAGGAAGAGCACACCCATGCCACACTCCTCTCAATCCACACATAAATGCTGTTATTCCCCAGGCCCACCACACCATCAAATATAGGTAGAAACAACACCTTCAAAACAACCTTAACAGCCCTAGAAAGGTCACAATAGTTTATTCTTACAAAGACAATCTGTTGTCACCGTTAATTAGATTTAGTTACCTGCATGAGAGGGAAAGTTTGTGGCTGATGTTGTCCTTGAGACAAGTTAATTCAGTGTAGGAAATTAGGTTAATAATTGAGAGTCATGTTTCAGTGACTCAGTGCCTGGCAAAGATGTTTAAACTGAAATAATAATAACCTTCAGTGAATTTTATGGTTTGGGTTTCTTTAGTATACAGTAGTTTGGATAGTGAAATGCCTGCCGCAGTTTTCTAAACTGAGATAATGGGTGGAGAGAGAGAGGCGTCTTTATGAGAGAGAGGCGTCTTTATGATACAGTTTATGAGATTTAGTCCAGTGGCATTGGATTGCATCTAAATCCTCTCCAACAACTTGAAAACCATTTAAATGTGAAACAGGAAATTGTACTTTATTAAAGAATCTAATGTTTCTTACTAATACAATGAAACGTAAAAACAAAATTTGACAAAAAAGTATTTTCCATTTCACAAGTTAATCTGCAACTAATTCAAAGAGTCAATGGCCACCAATAAAAAAGAGCTTTGTTTTAGTGTACTTGAGAAACCCACAAAAGGAAACATCAACAGAAGACGTTGTTGTGCTAGTGCTGACTATTAACTAAAGGCTTTGAATTATCACCATAACGATTTAGAACCACTAATTACTGTAAAAGACTGGTCTAAATTGATAATTCACTGGAAACAAAAAAACAGCTATGTTCATAGCAATAAAATGGAGACAAAAAGTGCTGGAGAGTTTTAAAGCTAGAATCCTTAGTTGCTACATCAATTTTTGGACTTATACATTAATATATACCCACTGATTCTTGAAGAATATAACTTATAAATGCGTTTAGTTCAACTGTCGTACCCCATCAGAACCCCAAAAGCTTGTTTTACTCCAATGTTTGTAAACAAAGTAAATGTAAACAAACACTGTATGGCCTCAAAACATGGTTAAAACTCACATTTTGATATCATGGATGGTTAGCCCTTGCCTCCATAGCTCTGTCTATGAATTTCAGAGTGGTTACATTTCTCCAGGCCCTCAGCTTTTTACCAAAACAGAGGCGGGGAGTACCCTTTGTTATTGTTTCAATTAAGGATTCTAGCTTTAATTCGGTTATAACTAAAGACTAAAGTCCTTGTGATATCAAATCTTTATTCATATGGAGGTGAAATGACTAGGCACTCAAAATAATCATGTTGAGGAGGAATCACCACCCATCCCCCAGCTCTGAACAAACAGCAGACCTTGTCACAGTTGGGTGGCCCTGCCTGGCCTGGCATCCCAACCTCCTCTGGCTACTCTGGCTTTACTTGACCGCTGTGTCCACACTTCCACGCCTCTCTCTCTCCCCCTAACAACACATCAAAAATGACTCCACAAACTTTTAAGAGATAACAATAAGACTGCCCTCAGACTCAGAGACACACATCTGCACAAAGCCTGTTCTCTATTGCAATGTTTCCCAAACTCGGTCCTGGGGCTCACCCTGGGTGCACGTTTTGGGTTTTGCCCCAGCACTACACAGCTGACTGAAATAATCATAGCTTGATGATGAGTTGGTTGTTTGAATCAGCTGTGTAGTGCTAGGGCAAAAACCAAAACGTGCACCCAGGGGGGGCCCCAGGACCGAGTTTTGGAAACTCTGCTCTATTGGCCAACATAAATATAGAAAGTCTGACTGGGATGACCTGTGTCCCTAGCGACAGAGTTACTGGAGTCTTGGTTTGGTACAGTAGACATGCACAACCTCATTAAAACACTTGCTGCATCTGAAATGGCTCCCTATTTCCTTATGTAGTGCACTACTGACCAGAGCCCATAGGGCTCTGTTCAAAAGTAGTGCACTATGTAGGGAATAGAGTGCCATTTGGGAAATACAATAGGACTTTCTCTCCTCTATAATTAGTGACCCACTCCTGTCCAATGTCTGGTTAACGACATCCAACATCTCAAGTAAAAAGAGAAAGAAATAGGCCACATTTTGGCCACATATTCCACCTAATAATCTTAGGGGCTCAACTTTTTCAGTCAATAAAAAAGGTCTGGAGCCAGACATGGCAGCCAGACGGTTTTATTGCATTCTGGGATTATACAAGCCAGGCTGAAAAACGAAAGTGCATCGTCATGGTTACCAGCTAGTTACCAGTCCCCTGTTCCTCATTGCCGGAGTGACACAAATTCATGACCCCTCCTCTCCAGGTAGCACAGCCAGGGGTGAATTGAATAACAGAGCCATGGGTCCAAACGGCAGCGTGGACAAAAGAAAGCTGCCACATAGCATTTGTTCTGATGTCACCACAGGAGTCACTTCGAGATTGAGCTAATTGAAAGAGCTCAATAACTTTATAATGTTAGTCACCCTTGAAGGCATCCAAAACCTGCGAGCCAGTTCTAGTTGAGGCATAACTAAAAAGGATTTGTTTTTTTACTCTATGCACAGTAACTAACGGTAACAGTCACCTAAGTAGTCTCTCAATAGGCATTATTACACCATATGAATCTCCTCCTTTGATCTTCCTGGATCATGTGAATATACTCCTTTTGAAGCTGTGTGATAAAAACAAACACTTACTTGTCTAAAAGAGGGTTTCAACCCTGACAGCACAGGGAGGGAGGGGGCAAGGGGCCAAGGTTAACAATGTGCAATCTGATTCACATGGTAAACATCCCACCTTCATGATGCCATCTATAAGGTACTATATTATGTATTTTCAAGGCTGTGCCCCAAATGGTTCCCTAGTCCCTATGTAGTGAACTGCTTTTGACCAGAGCCCTATTGGCCCTGGTCAAAAGTAGTGCACTATATAGGGAATAGGGTGCCTGCTATTTGGGACATTGCCACAGTAAGTCTTGACCAGCTCCTCTCTCTCAATCTCTGGTCCTTTTCCAAGTTCATTTTCTTCTCTCAATGTGAACAGCAGGCGGTGCCATGTGATTGGTCAGCGGGGAGTAAATTGGGATCATTATTGCAGGTAAACTCAGTGAGCATGAAGGTTCAACCTGACAGGAGTAATGTAGAGAAAGTTGATGATGGAATATTCCTCTCCAGTCCTCCCCTCCTCTTTCCTTCAGACTGGTCCAGTCAAGGTCAGAATGTTGCCTAACCTGATTATACCTTACATTCCAGACAATGGAGCTATATTTTTCCCCTCCGTTGGCAGAAGGAAACGTCTTGTTATGCCCCAAGTCTCAGACCTGAGAGGCTCCATCTATCTGCGTCCCAAATGACACCCTATTTCCTTTATAGTGCACTACATTTGACCAGAGTGGGCACTGGTCAAAAGTAGTGCACTATATAGGGAATAGGGCTCCATTGGGGACACATCCACTGCCTGCAAAAGAAGGGTCAGTCAGTCTCCTCTCCTTCCTCCTAGCAGCGGGAGCAGCAGGTCTGAACTCCTGACCAGTGCAGCGTGAGTGCAGCACAGGCCAGTGTTAAGTCCCTGTAATTAGGACTTCACGCTGCTCGCCTTTTAAGGCCTCTAGATGGGGCCTCTCACATCCCCTCCCTTTCTATTTCATGCTTTTTATTAGCTTTGACATCAGTTGTGTTTTCACCTCATCTTCACCTCCGCTGTAACACACATCTGTGTTCAGTTGTGGAACAATGGTATTACTTTGCTCCCTTTGTGTGATTTTTGCCTTTTATCATCTACCATGCTGTATACAGTACTGGTTGTGTTTAATTAAGTAAAAAGTGCCTCTGTCTTTCTTACAATGGACAGACCTTAAAACTATTACAATGGATTTAACTTATCTGTAAGGCAAAACTATCAGAAAATCTATTGCTAACAAAAGTAGTTCTAGAGAGCAAGTCCCAAGCAGTCATTGAGTAGTGAAAGCAGGCATAGAGGGCACTGTTAGTGCATTAGGGCTTTGAACTGATATGAGACAACAATCTCAAATGGTGCTCAAACAAAACCTACAACTCTCTTGGCTGTGAGCCTCATCATCAAAGCAGGAGTCATAGGATGTGTGGTGTCACATGTACAGTGCCTTGCAAAAGTATTCATCCCCCTTGGTGTTTTTCCTATTTTGTTGCATTACAACCTGTCATTTACATGGATTTTTATTTGGATTTCATGTAATGGACATACACAAAATAGTACAAATTGGTGAAGTGAAATGAAAAACATAACTTGTTTCAAAAAATTCAAAATAATTAATTACGGAAAAGTGGTGCGTGCATATGTATTCACCCCCTTTGCTACGAAGCCCCTAAATAAGATCTGGTGCAACCAATTACCTTCCGAAGTCACATAATTAGTTAAATAAAGTCCACCTGTGTGCAATCTAAGTGTCACATGATCTCAGTATATATACACCTGTTCTGAAAGGCCCCAGAGTCTGCAACATCACTAAGCAAGGGGCACCACCAAGCAAGCGGGACCATGAAGACCAAGGAGCTCTCCAAACAGGTCAGGGACAAAGTTGTGGAGAAGTACAGATCAGGGTTGGGTTATAAAAAAATATCTGAAACTTTGAACACCCCAAGGAGCACCATTAAATCCATTATTTAAAAAATGGAAAGAATATGGCACCACAACAAACCTGCCAAGAGAGGGCCGCCAACCAAATCTCACGGACCAGGCAAGGAGGGCATTAAATCAGAGAGGCAACAAAGATAACCCTGAAGGAGCTGCAAAGCTCCACAGCGGAGATTGGAGTATCTGTCCATAGGACCACTTTAAGCTGTACACTCCACAGAGCTGGGCTTTACGGAAGAGTGGCCAGAAAAAAGCCATTGCTTAAAGAAGAAAATTAGCAAAAAATGTTTGGTGTTCGCCAAAAGGCATGTGGGAGACTCCCCAAACATATGAAAGAAGGTACTCTGGTCAGATGAGAATAAAACTGAGCTTTTTGGCCATCAAGGAAAACGCTATGTCTGGCGCAAACCCAACACCTCTCATCACCCCGAGAGCACCATCCCCACAGTGAAGCATGGTGGTGGCAGCATCATGCTGTGGGGATGTTTTCATCGGCAGGGACTGGGAAACTGGTCAGAATTGAAGGAATGATGGATGGCGCTAAATACAGGGAAATTCTTGAGGGAAACCTGTTTTAGTTTTCCAGAGATTTGAGACTGGGACGGAGGTTCACCTTCCAGCAGGACAATGACCCTAAGCATACTGCTAAAGCAACACTCGAGTGGTTTAAAGGGAAACATTTAAATGTCTTGGAATGGCCTAGTCAAAGCCCAGACCTCAATCCAATTGAGAATCTGTGGTATGACATAAAGATTGCTGTTCACCAGCGGAAGCCATCCAACTTAAAGGAGCTGGAGAAGACAGCAGAGCACTATGTTTGAGAGGCATAGGAATGAGACATGGAATGTGTGGTGTGGTGTCTACTCCTGTGGCCACTGTTGCTCCTCAGCTGTCTGTGCCAGGAGGAGGTCTTTGAGTGACAGACAGCTAGAGGACAGGTGTAATAAACACAGCCTTAATGCTAAGGATAACAGCAGCAGATCTCTAAAGAACAACATGGCCGACAGACAACCTCTCAGGCAGCCAGGGGAAATCACTGGACAGATGGTGCTCTCTGGCACCCTATTACCCATGTAGTGCACTACTTTTGACCAGAGATGGGTCCTGGTCAAAAGTAGGGTGTCATTTGGGATGCAGACTCTATCTCTGACTATCTTGGCTAGTTTCTTACGTCAGTCAGGACAATTATGTCTTATGATATCAAATAAAATCAACTTTTATTTTTCACATGTGCCGAATACAAAAGGTGTAGACCTTACTGTGAAATGCTTACTTACAAGCCCTTAACCAACAATGCTGTTTTAAGAAAATTTTGTTTAGAAAATATTTACTAAATAAACTAAAGTAAAAAAAATATATATATAAAAAATAAGTAAGTAACACAATAAAATAACAATACAGAGGCTATATACAGGGGGTACCGGTACTGAGTCAATTTGCGGGGGTACAGGTTAGTCGAGGTAATTTGTACATGTAGGTAGGGGTAAAGTGACTATGCTTAGATAACTATCAGCGAGTAGTAGCAGGGGGTCAATGCAAATAGTCTGGGTGGCCATTTGATTAATTGTTCAGCAGTCTTATGGCTTGGGGGTAGAAGCAGTTAAGGAGCCTTTTGGACCTATGTTCCTTTTGGTCAAACATATTACCCAGTCATGTATGGACAGTAGATGGTATAACTATATTCGACCTACTCCAGGCCAGTCCTACTGCCATAGTAGTATCTGATCCTCCACGTGCTCTCCCTCATTCCTCCTTCTGTTTATTTTTGTAGGCTACTCCATGGCTATTTCCCAGGGACCATTGCATTGTTTGGACCTGAAGCATTTAAATCCATTGAGGATTATATGTGCTCCAGCATTGGAGAACAATGCCGGGGGATGTGGGGGTCTTGTTGTCACGTCCCAGTGCGATGACTGCCCACCCATTCTGATCACAGCCCCTTGCATGCCATGAGCCCAATTAGAAGTTGATCCATAAGGGGCTTAATCCTTCCTATGTGAAAGCATGCAGCTCTCTGCCCCTGCCTGCCTTCATTGTAGCATGTCAATGTTTTTGTGTTGAAGTAGCTATTGCATAGCCTGGTCCCAGATCTTTTTGTGCTCTTGCCAACTCCATTGTTGTCATTGGCATGACAATGAGTTGGCATGATAGCAAAAACAGACTGGTACTCAGGCTAGCTATTGCAGGCATGGGATGTAGAGATGCATAATGGTGGATTTGATCAAAGGGGCATTTGGCCCATGGCTGTCATAAAACCCTGATATACAGACCTATGGTTTTCAAAGACAGTACTGACCACACTGAACATCCTCTGGACTCTGAGAATAGAGTAGACACAGTATGCCTGAAGTAGATTATTCTAGTACTGTCCACTGAGGGATACTGTAAACTCCCATCACTCTTCACCCTCTCTTTACAACTTTGTGACTCAGTGGGAAAGAGACATTTACAGCTATCTTCTCATCCAGCAGAGAGAGAGAGCAGACTGGGAACTGCACAGCTACGATAGCATATAATCTGTGAAAGGCCCTCAGTCTGTACCTCTGAACTGATCTAGAGGAACAATGTAGTTCGTCAATGAAACCTTCATTGTCCTTGCTCCCAGTCACAGAGGAGGTGCTCAGTACAAAGGGGCTTTTGTTTTGCTGTCCTTACTCAGTCTTTTCCCAAATACAACCCTTTCTCCGAAAACAATTCATATCCACCAATTCATTCAAACAAAAAAGACTGCTTCTTTCTTTCCTAAATTTCCCTGTTCATTTCGCGGGTAATTGTCAAATGAACGCAATAAGTTTCACTCATGCAAATTACTTAATATACTCCACATTCAGCCACGACTGATTTCAAAAGGTCAAAAGTGACATGGGGAGTATAGAAACTTATGGGCAATAGAGACTGCATGTTTCCAGGTTTACATCATGTCTGCCAAACATGTAAAGAAGGAGAGATAGCAGTTTTATAGAGGAGAGGAAAATAGTGAAAAACAAAAGCTTCAGAAGTAAACCTTAAACCCTCTCCATGGCCTGGCCTGCTTTATGGAGTGCACTGAACCGAGTCGCCGTGGAGACAGCACTCCACTGCTGATGTAAGGAGAACCTCGTCACCCCGCTCTCCCCCTCGTCTGTCGCCCTGTCTCTCTGAGGTGGAGCACTGACCCATGTGTTAATCTGGGACTGAGAGAGGCTCCTCTTTCCAAACTGGGCAGGATGATCAGATCACGACACCCATCTGACAGACAGCAGAGAGTTGTTTCTCTGCCATGACATAGTATCTCTGCTGTAGGTGTTCTGCAGTCCGCAGTCCGCAGCCCACGTTACATCACACCAAGGAGAGCTGGCCCAACCGGCGGTGGCCACGTGACAAAATGTTTGTTGTAACTGCTCCGCACTCTCCCACCATCTACAGCATTTCATTATTTCCGAACCCATGAGCTCAAACAAGCTTAGGCCTTTGATGTTCTCTCCTTGGTGCTCTGGTCGTGTTCATTAGCTAATAATTGTTGGGTTGTTGTATATTTGGGGGGTGACCTTCTCTCTCTATTCTTTTCTAAATGATTTGGAGCCAAATCCAGTCAAAAAGAAAACCTAGAAACATGGCCTTTGATCTGCTTTCATCATTGGCTACTGGTAAATTTCAAGATATCCTGCAGCATGACAAAATAACACACAGCACATCTAAGCAAACAAACAACCCTTTTTTCTAACAGCATAGCTGCAATGGACTATTAAATACCACCGCATGGCAAGACTCAAACATTGGGTGGGGTCTACCAAGAATGTTGAAAGTGTTGGCTGCTGTTTTACAAGGTAACAAAAGCGAAACACATTTGTTGACAGATTCATTAAATACGAAAAAACACAAACCAATAAAAAAAACTCTAGCAGACAGCTGCAGCGATGCAAGAGAGAGAGACAGAGAAAGAGCAACTGAAGCCCACCAACAGAGCCATTTACTCCTGCAGCCTGCACATGCACGCAGATAGTAACAGTGATGAATTAGGCCGGGGTTATCCCAGTTAAGCATTGTGACGGTAATAGAGCGGTACTGGGTGTGTTTGGGCCGGCCGGGGCCACTGTGGCCAGTCAAGTGATGAAAGCAGAGAAAGGCTGTGGCCCAAATGGCTCCTTATTCCGTATGTAGTGGGCCCTTGTCAAAAGCAGTGTACTATATAGGGAATAGGGTGCCATTTGGGACACACTCCAAGACTGAAAGTGGGGAGATTTCAGCCTGACATGCCAGAGAAGATTAGGGATCTGGTTTCTCTCCTCTCTCTCTCTTTATCTGGGCTGGAGGGGAGTGAGTGTCACTCTGGCTTCATAGAATAACAGATAATGATACTCTTCAAGCCACCTCCAGAAGCAGGTTAACACAGAGGATTAGATACCAACACTTAGAGGAAGAAGAAGAGGCCAAACTGAAGACCTGAGCTGGCATGTGAGGGACGATTAAGTAACAAAGGGGCCCTTTTGTGAACAACATGCAGTTTGATAGGATACATTTCTTTTTTCAATTCAAGTTTAACCAGTCATTTAATATGGTAAATAAAAGTGGGATATAAACACATTACACAATTTCCTATTGGTGCAGAGGAAACGCACGCCCTGAAACATCATGCAATAAGGCTTTATTTTTTCACCAAATCAAGGCCAACAAAAGAATGTGACTCGTCTTACAGCAATCACTCAAGACCTCATTGGTGACTAATGGGCTTGGGGACAGGTTCATGTCAATAGATAAAAGAGGAAAACCTGCTAGGATTGTGGGTGGTCAGCAAACAAACTCAACCACCTATCCCAGTACAGGTGTGATCCTTTTGTCCATCACAAAGGCAGCGGGTGGGTCTATTCTCTAGGCCAGTGATGGAAAGGGTGCTGATTGGGACAGGAGAGAGGTGGCGGTGATGGGTCAGTAACTGATCTCCACAGGTGTGGACAGTGGAGGCTGCTGAGGGTGATAGAGATAGATGGGTTAAGGTCTGAGAGATGGGAACGCCTTTGTCCCTAGTTTTTTTCTTGGCCCATAAAGTGTCATCTGATTGCATTGGAAGAAGCTCGTAAAACTGACTATCCTACCGATCCTTGACTTCGGTGATGTCATTTACAAAATAGCCTCCAACACTCTACTCAGCAAATTGGATGTAGTCTATCACAGTGCCATCCGTTTTGTCTCCAAAGCCCCATACACTACCCACCACCGTGACCTGTACGCTCTTGTTGGCTGGTCCTCACTACATGTTCGTCATCAAACCCACTGGCTCCAGGCCATCTATAAATCACTGCTAGGCAAATCCCCACCTTATCTTAGCTCATTGGTCACCATAGCAGCACCCACCCGTAGTCTGCGCTCCAGCAGGTATATCTCACTGGTCATCCCCAAAGCAAACACCTCCTTTGGCCGCCATTCCTTCCAATGACTGGAACGAATTGCAAAAATCTCTGAAGCTGGAGACTCTTATCTCCCTTACTAACTTTAAGCATCAGTTGCCAGAGCACCTTATCGATCACTGCACCTGTACACAGCCCATCTGAAATTAGCCCACCCAACTACCTCATCCCTATATTGTTATTTATTTTGCTCTTTTGCACCCCAGTATCTCTAGTTGCACATAATCTCTTGCACATCTAGCATTCCAGTGTTAATACCAATTGTAATTATTTTGCACTATAGCCTATTTATTGCCTTACCTCCATAAATTGCTACATTTGCACACACTGTATATATATTTTCTGTTGTATTTTTTTACTTTATGTTTTTTTTACCCCATATGTAACTCTGTGTTGTTGTTTTTAATCGCACTGCTTTGCTTTATCTTGGCCAGGTCGCAGTTGTAAATGAGAACTTGTTCTCAACTGGCTTACCTGGTTAAATAAAGGTGAAATAAAAAATACTATTAGTAGGAAAACAAAACACCTGTTCTTAATATACCCATAAAGCTTGTTTGTTCCTGATATGTGATTTAAGGTTAAAGAAGATATTGTCGACTATCACTGCAACAAAGATATTAATATAAACCTATGGGACAACACAGTTCAGTATGATTCAGATAAGATATTATTTTATTACAAACAGAGAACAAAAATGATCTATCCCTTGTTTCCAATGTGATTTTTGACAAACCAATTAATAGCACAACGGCAACAAAATAATTAGTCACCCACTTTTGAGAACTAATATCTTGTAAAATGAAGCCAAAGAGGAAAACTCCCAGGTACCAACAGACTAGTGCTCGTATTTTAAATTACCTTCAAATAATCTAATGCTCTGTGACCATTTCGGACATAAAAAAAAAAAGAAGAATACAAAAACAGCCAGCATATTTACAAAACAATAATATTAACTATGATTCTGGCCTGCTTAGTACTAACAAAGTACTACCCATGTAATTTTCCAGTGAAATACAATTTTCAGGTACATTGTAACTTGAGCTGCTACAAGAGTCTGTGTGTATAAGGCTAAACAATTCACCTTAAGTCAACTTCGCTGGTTTAAAAACAAGCAACAAAATCATAAATATGAAAAAGAAAGACATAAAAAGACCTAAGGCACCAACCTTTCTCTCCAGAGGCATTCAGGACTTAAAATCAACACATTAATCAAAATGTCTGCCGACAATCAGGCTGATATCATCACACATAAAAATCATGAACATATACACACGTATGTACGTAAGCAGAAGAATAAACCATAAAGGATTCAAAAGGAAGGAAGGCAGTAAAGGCACAACAATAACTTAATCTCTTTCCATTCCAAAGATGGTCAACTTGAAAACAAAAGCTTTGCCAAAGAAAAAAAATTGAAACAAATAATTTCAGTAAACATTCAATCACTTTCTTCCACTCCAAATGAAATTACATGTCAAAGACCAGCCTGTATTTGGACAAATGTTCAAAACAGGGAGTAGACCAAGCTAACCTCATATTGTGTATACAGACAGACAGTAAAAGACATGAGAATGTATCCCTGCATTGTATCTAGCCTACGTGCCCACAACCCCTGGGTGAATGGTCTGAGCAGTAGCTAAGCTAAGAAAAGTTTTCAGAGGGGCTTTGTCCATTTTAGTCAGGCACACGCTGGAAGCCTTGAATCAAACAGATAAAAACACATGAGTGTGCTTGCATACACAGATGCTCTACACATCACTGAGGGCAAACATTCGCCAAGTCCATCCAGGGAAGAGAAGTTAATTAAAAAGCTGAAACTTTGAGGTGAGGGCTTTGAACATGGCAGGGCTGGAGTGACCTAGGCAGCAGGCAGCATGTGGAGTGTGTGTGCGCGATACGCAAGTGTTTTATAAACCACCAAAGGGTTGGGAGCAAATAATAATAAGGATCAAATTAAAAAGTGTGCCCTCAATCTGCTAAACCCCAGAAGAAGAAACAAAGAAACCTCAGGCTAAAACCAAGCCCCATCTTGAAATGCCACAGGGAGATGACCCCCTCTATAACCCACTCCTCCAACAGTCAGTGTATAGATACATGCTCCCCTCTCCCCGACCCGTTGACTGAAGATATCTCTTTCCTTTAATGGTGAGGCTTTAGAGAGGTCACTTTGATCCTTTACTTTCTCAGGTAGAACGAAGCTGAGCAGGAATAGGAAATGCAAGGTCAATACAAGCTAATGGAGATGAGATCACTGGTGATGTCAACCCTTTAGTAGCTATAACATCATGTAATGGTCTGTGTCCC
>NC_140013.1:22435329-22460699 GCF_964263955.1 Coregonus lavaretus
GCCGTTAAATTCTATAACCACTTAAAAGGAAGCGATTCCCAAACCTTCCATAACAAAGCCATCACCTACAGAGAGATGAACTTGGAGAAGAGTCCCCTAAGTAAGCTTGTCCTGGGGCTCTGTTCACAAACACAAACAGACCCCACACAGCCCCAGGACAACAACAACATCAACAACAACACAATTAGACCCAACCAAATCATGAGAAAACAAAAAGAGAATTACTTGACACATTGGAAAGAACAAACAAATAAACAGAGCAAACTAGAATGCTATTTGGCCCTAAACAGAGAGTACACAGTGGCAGAATACCTGACCACTGTGACTGACCCAAACTTAAGGAAAGCTTTGACTATGTACAGACTCAGTGAGCATAGCCTTGCTATTGAGAAAGGCCGCTGTAGGCAGACCTGGCTCTCAAGAGAAGACAGGCTATGTGCACACTGCCCACAAAATGAGGTGGAAACTGAGCTGCACTTCCTAACCTCCTGCCAAATGTATGACCATATTAGAGACACATATTTCCCTCAGATTACAGCGATCCACAAAGAATTCGAAAACAAACCCAATTTTGATAAACTCCCTTATCTACTGGGTGAAAAACCACAGTGTGCCATCACAGCTGCAAGATTTGTGACCTGTTGCCACAAGAAAAGGGCAACCAGTGAAGAACAAACACCATTGTAAATACAACCCATATTTATGTTTATTTATTTTCCCATTTGTACTTTAACTATTTGCACATTGTTACAACACTGTAAATATACATAATATGACATTTGAAATGTCTTTATTCTTTTGAAACTTCTGAGTGTAATGTTTACTGTTAATATTTATTGTTTATTTCACTTTTGTTTACTATCTACTTCACTTGCTTTGGCAATGTTAACACACGTTTCCCATGCCAATAAAGCCCTTAAATTGAATTGAATTGAATTGACAGAGAGAGAGAGAGAGACAGAGAGAGAGAGACAGAGAGACAGAGAGAGAGTGAGAGACAGAGAGACAGACAGAGAGAAACAGAGAGAGACAGAGCGAGAGAGACAGAGAGAGAGAGACAGAGAGAGAGAGACAGAGCGAGAGAGACAGAGAGAGAGAGACAGAGAGTGAGAGACAGAGAGCGAGACAGAGAGACAGACAGAGAGAAACAGAGAGAGACAGAGCGAGAGAGACAGAGAGAGAGAGACAGAGAGAGAGAGAGAGAGGATTACTGTGTCTGAATATTGACCTCCCTTCAGGACAAAAAGCAGCCTGACCCTGTATGTCTAGAGACATCAAGAGCCTGACTACAAAGAAGCACTAAAAGCTGCACTAGGACTGCTTTGTATCTCCACTTAACACTGGAGTCTAAGCTACGACTGATCAAATGCAACCAGGATGGCAGCAAGCATAGCCTTCAGCTAATTACATCCTGGCTGCAATTTACCTGACTGAGTGAGAATCTAACTAAGCTGCAATTATAAAGCAGTGAATAAGGGACCAGTGATCATGTGAAAGGGGAGAAGGGGGAGGGTAGAGGTCAGTGAGCTGATATATAACCCCTCCTCCTTAGCCTTAAGACCACCACCCACAACCTCCCCAGCTGGATCTCCTCATATCAAATCACATTTTATTTTTCACATGCTTCATAAACAACAAGTGTAGACTAACAGTGAAATTCTTACGGCCCTTCCCAACAATGCAGAGAAAAACAGATAAATAATAGAAAAATTATAACGAGGAATAACTACACAATGAGTAAGGATAACTTGGCTATATACATGGGGTACCAGTACAGAGTCGATGTGCAGGGGAACGAGGTCATGGGGAAATGATGCCGGAAATATTACGTACAAAAAAAGCTTACATCAATGTAAAAAAACCACAAAATAGCAGAATTGGTCAGGAGCCCGTAAGACGGCAGCTATCCACTGCAGCGCCATCTCATCCTGGTAGCTAGAGAAGGACATGCCGTATGATGGGGACACTGAGCACCAGGGGACAATATAGGCACCAATAGGCACAATATAAACCCTCCATGGTCAAAGGTAGTGCACTGTATAGGGGATAGGGTGCCATTTGGGACGCATCTCCTGCAGCCCCATGCAGCCCACCATGCAGGGCACTATGGAAACACCACTGTGTATCTGAGACAGCCACGAAGGAGAAGGGTGGGGGATGATTCAACAGGCTCTGCCTGCCTGCTACTGTGCTTGGGCCTGGATGCATCCATCTCCACAGAGGCTCAGAGTGAGAGAAGCGGCATATGCCGGACTCCTCCATGTTGTTGGCTTGGAGAGGCCAGATAATTGCTCAGTGCAAGTCCTTCCTGGACAGGGTGTCAACCAAGCTTTAGACTTTGTCCCAAACGGCACCCTATTCCCTTTATAGTGCACTACTTTTGACCATGGCCCTATAAGTAGTGCACTATATAGGGAATAGGGTATAATTTGGGGCGCAAACATAGTTTTCGAGCGAGCGGGACTCCAGTCCAAACCTGGCCTACTCACAGATGAAGCGTGACCACCTGCTTTAGTTTGAGGCTCCTCCAGCCTGCTCTCCCTCTCTCTCCTCTCAGTGAGAAATCAGAGAGATCGTGTGCGGGGGAGAACGTGTCCAAGAGTAGCAGTCATTATGTTTGGATATAGATTAGAAGAAATGGGGAAATGAAAATACAAGGGGAGTACAGTTCTCATGCTCCATACCTAAAGAATAATAGAGAAGTCAAGCATGTAGAGAGGAGAGGAGGGAGACAAGGGAGAGGAGAGGAGAGGAGAGGAGGGAAGCTGCTGGTTGTGTGTTCTCCAAGCAGTGTTCGCCTGCATCAGAACAACCCAGTACTGTAGCCAAGTGAAGCGAAATTTAGAAAAACAATGTTTAGAGCTTTTGGGGGGGGGGGGGGGGGGGGGAATCCTCTGTCTGTTTAGCGAGTCAGTCATTAATTCATGTGTATTAAATTAAAGTAAATATCATTAGTCATCTCTTGATGAGTGAATGGAAACACCATGCAGTTCTTACATCAGAGCATGAAGCACACGTCCCCTTTTCTGGGGAGGGAACATACTAGCGTCTGTTACTGTATCTGTGTGTTATTCATTGTGTCCAACCCTGACAAATTACCTTGGACAACAAACAAGAGAAACAAAAAATAGCAAATTGCTGCACACTGTGCTCCCATTGACAAACAGGCACACAGTGAGGGAAAAAAGTATTTGATCCCCTGCTGATTTTGTACGTTTGCCCACTGACAAAGACATGATCAGTCTATCATTTTAATGGTAGGTTTATTTGAACAGTGAGAGACAGAATAACAACAAAAAAATCCAGAAAAACGCATGTCAAAAATGTTAGAAATTGATTTGCATTTTAATGAGGGAAATAAGTATTTGATCCCTCTGCAAAACATGACTTAGTACTTGGTGGCAAAACCCTTGTTGGCAATCATAGAGGTCAGACGTTTCTTGTAGTTGGCCACCAAGTTTGCACACATCTCAGGAGGGATGTCATTAAGGTTTCGAGGCTGACGTTTGGCAACTCGAACCTACAGCTCCCTCCACAGATTTTCTATGGGATTAAGGTCTGGAGACTGGCTAGGCCACTCCAAGACCTTAATGTGCTTCTTCTTGAGCCACTCCTTTGTTGCCTTGGCCGTGTGTTTTGGGTCATTGTCATGCTTGAATACCCATCCACGACCCATTTTCAATGCCCTGGCTGAGGGAAGGAGGTTCTCACCCAAGATTTGACGGTACATGGCCCCGTCCATCGTCCCTTTGATGCGGTAAAGTTGTCCTGTCCCCTTAGCAGAAAAACACCCCCAAAGCATAATGTTTCTACCTCCATGTTTGACGGTGGGGATGGTGTTCTTGGGGTCATAGGCAGCATTTCTCCTCCTCCAAACACGGCGAGTTGAGTTGATGCCAAAGAGCTCGATTTTGGTCTCATCTGACAACAACACTTTCACCTAGTTCTCCTCTGAATCATTCAGATGTTCATTGGTAAACTTCAGACGGGCCTGTATATGTGCTTTCTTGAGCAGGGGGACCTTGCGGGCGCTGCAGGATTTCAGTCCTTCACGGCGTAGTGTGTTACCAATTGTTTTCTTGGTGACTATGGTCCCAGCTGCCTTGAGATCATTGACAAGATCCTCCCGTGTAGTTCTGGGCTGATTCCTCACGTTCTCATGATCATTGGAACTCCACGAGGTGAGATCTTGCATGGAGCCCCAGGCCGAGGGAGATTGACAGTGCTTTTGTGTTTCTTCCATTTGCGAATAATCGCACCGACTGTTGTCACCTTCTCACCAAGCTGCTTGGCGATGGTCTTGTAGCCCATTCCAGCCTTGTGTAGGTCTACAATCTTGTCCCTGACATCCTTGGAGAGCTCTTTGGTCTTGGCCATGGTGGAGAGTTTGGAATCTGATTGATTGATTGCTTCTGTGGACAGGTGTTTATTATACAGGTAACAAGCTGAGATTAGGAGCACTCCCTTTAAGAGTGTGCTCCTAATCTCAGCTCATTACCTGTATAAAAGACACCTGGGAGCCAGAAATCTTTCTGATTGAGAGGGGATCAAATACTTATTTCCCTCATTAAAATGCAAATCAATCTATAACATTTTTGACATGCGTTTTTCTGGATTTCTTTGTTGTTATTCTGTCTCTCACTGTTCAAATAAACCTACCATTAAAATGATAGACTGATCATTTCTTGGTCAGTGGGCAAACGTACAAAATCAGCAGGGGATCAAATACTTTTTTCCCTCACTGTATGGTTGCATATTAGTGCATACTGTGTTCCCAAAAACAAACTGGGTGAAACACTCACTCTCTTATCACAGATATCTAATGTTGCCAAAACCACAACAGTCTGAACCTTTGGTGCTGATACGGTGTGTTTATGTTGCTCTCTTCGCCTCTGGTGTCTGGAATGTGTGCAAATGGAGACAGGCTCTGTTTTAACTCATGGTGGGCTTGAAGGGTTTAACCAAGGCCATACTCTCTCACCTTGTATCCAGACGTGAACGTCCTGACTGCGTGGACCGATGTCATTGGACACCTCACACCTGTACAGTCCAGAGTCATTTCTCTCCAGAGGACGAGTGAAACTAAAAGTGTTGTTCACTATATCCACACCGTCAGGCATCGGCCCATCCAACCTGTTAAGAAAGGAGATCATATATAAACACAGGGATACAAACATCTGGATATTACTAGCCAGCAATAATCACAGTAGTGGTACGTCCGAAATGGCACCCTATTCTCATTATAGTGCACTACTTTTGTCCAGAGCCCTATGGGCTCTGGTCAAAAGTAGCAAACTACATAGGGAATGGGGTGCTATTTGTGACGTGGCCAGTGTATAGCATGTTGTGGGGTGTAGTGAGTTGGAAAGCTGCTAGCTAGTGGACCCTGACCTGGTCCAGGAGAAATGGTGGGCAGGTGGGTTGGCTTTGGCTCCACAGTCCAGCTTCACATTGTCCTGACCAACAAACCAGTTCTGGTCATATCCCACCACCGTCACCTCAGGAGCAACTGGAAAAGAAGCACAATATCGATGAAAATAATGCTTTGATTCTTTATTCTACAATCCTATTATAATTACTTATTATAATTATTTGTTACTTAGCTACTTTGTAATAAAGTAGACTAGGGTACATACCATGTAGGCCTATTGTACAAGATACATTATGATCAGGATCCTTTAATAACACAACTGGCCAAGAATATTCGTTCTATACAAAACAAGAGATTGATTTAAAAAAAAGAAAATGCCCTAGAGTGCAATGTACATTGTACACAATGGCCAATGTGACCCCTAGCAATACAGTGATGACAAATTAGCTTTCCCCAAGCAATAGAAGAACAAAACAAGTGATAATCAAAATGAAAAAGCAGTGGCAAAGGATTCTACAGCACAGAGGTTTTGTTGGCTGTGTGAAGCCTAGAAAGAGAGAGAGAGAGAGAGCGAGAGAGAGAGCGAGAGAGAGAGAGAGAGAGAGAGAGCGAGAGAGAGAGAGAGCGAGAGAGAGAGAGAGAGAGAGAGAGAGGCTACATCAGACAGGTCATAGCGAGGAGATGTAGGGGTAATAATCCACTCTCTCCAGCAGCTCACCACCAGACACAAACAGAACATAGAGAAGCCTACCAGAGGTATTACAGATACCACTGGCTGTACTGTAATAACTGTAGTAAACAATGACTCTGGTATCCAATTTCCCCCTTTTGATTTCTCTGGAGAGTGAGCAGGCAAAACGTATTACAGTACACAGCCGGGCAGGGAACAAGATGTTATCAGTGCGTCATGTTGACCTTTGCACTTTGTTTGAGGGGAAATTGTGCTTCTCTGGCACTTAAAATCCCCAGCCTCTGCATTTGACATGATTTATTGAGTTCCAAAGTCTTTCTCTTCCTGTATTAACCTTGGCTTTCTGCATCTCCACCCTTCTGCCCCACCCCTCTTCCCCCTGCTGCAACTGCTGAGGCTTGATCAATATTTCATAAAACGCCTTCATTAACCTGCACTCACATAGTCCAAACAGATACTATCCACTATTCATCAGTTCAGCTTGCCAAGGAAGCATGCATCAATGATTATAAAATTAAGATGACTCTTTAATGGCCCTTTTAAGAGCAAAATAGGGAAGATGGGGAGTCGGTCCGGTCTCTGAGCATACTGCACTGTAAATCAGTCTATCAACATGATAGGTTATATATCAGATACAGACAGCAGCCCTTCACTGATACATGAGGCAGTTGTCTAAATCTTTATGTAGTCAGAGAGTGCATGCTGAAATAACATGAGCAGCAGCTGTCTCTGACAGACAACTGAGACAAGACAAATAATCTACCATAAAGTCCACCTATCAGCACAGCAACCCCCCACAAACAGAACATAAAGATAGCTAGCTACCTCTCTCCTTGTCATGGTGGCCCACAGCTCTATATACAGTGCATTCGGAAAGTATTTAGACCCCTTGACTTTTTCCACATTTTGTTACATTACAGCCTTATTCTAAAATGGATTTTAAAAAACAATCCTCATCAATCTACACACAATACCCCATAATGACAAAGCAAAAACAGGTTTTTAGACATTTTTGCAAATGTATTAAAAATACAAAATGGAAATATGACATTTACATAAGTATTCTGACCCTTTACTCAGTACTTTGCTGAAGCAACTTTGGCAGCAATTACAGCCTCGAGTCTTCTTGGGTATGACGCTACAAGCTTGGCACACCTGTATTTGGGGAGTTTCTCCCATTCTTCTCTGCAGATCCTCTCAAGCTCTGTTAGGTTGGATGGGTAGTGTCGCTGCACAGCTATTTTCAGGTCTCTCCAGAGATGTTCGATGGGGTTCAAGTCTGGGCTCTGGCTGGGCCACTCAAGGACATTCAGAGACTTGTTCCGAAGCCACTCCTGCGTTGTCTTGGCTGTGTGCTTAGGGTCGTTGTCCTGTTGGAAGGTGAACCTTCGCCCCAGTCTGAGGTCCTGAGTGCTCTGGAGCAGGTTTTCATCAAGGATCTCTCTGTACTTTACTCCGTTAACCTTTCCCTCGATCCGGACTAGTCTCCCAGTCCCTGCCGCTGAAAAACATCCCTACAGCATGATGCTGCCACCACCATCCTTCACATTAGGGATGGTCCCAAGTTTCCTCCAGAAATACTTAAATCCTGGTTTTACCAGACCAGAGAATCTTGTTTCTCATGGTCAGAGTCCTTTAGGTGCCTTTTGGCAAACTCCAAGCGGGCTGTCATGTGCCTTTTACTGAGGAGTGGCTTCCGTCTGGCCACTCAACCATAAAGGCCTGATTGGTGGAGTGCTGTAGAGATGGTTGACCTTCTGGAAGGTTCTCCCATCTCCACAGAGGAACTCTGGAGCACTGTCAGAGTGACCATCGAGCTCTTGGTCACCTCCCTGACCAAGACCCTTCTTCCCCGATTGCTCAGTTTGGCCGGGCGGCCAGCTCTAGGAAGAGTTTGGTGGTTCCAAACTTATTCCATTTAAGAATGATGGAGGCCACTGTCTTTTTGGGGACCTTCAATGCTGCAGACATTTTTGGTACCCTTCCCCAGATCTGTGCCTCGACACAATCCTGTCTCGGAGCTCTACGGACAATTCCTTCAACCTCATGGCTTGGTTTTTGCTCTGACATGCACTGTCAACAGTGGGACCTTATATAGACAGGTGTATGCCTTTCCAAATCATGTCCAATCAATAGAATGTACCACAGGTGGACTCCAATCAAAGGTTGGAGAAACATCAAGGATGATCAATGGAAACAGCTCAATTTCGAGTCTCATAGCAAAGGGTCTGAGAATACTTATGTAAATAATCTGTTTTTAATTTTTAATACATTTGCTAACATTTCTAAAAACCTGTTTTCGCTTTGTCATTATGGGGTATTGTGTGTAGATTGATGAGGGAACATTTCTATTTAATCCATTTTAGAATAAGGCTGTAACATAACAAAATGTGGAAAAAGTCAAGGGGTCTAAATACTTTACGAAGGCACTGTAGTAATCACGTAAAAGGTGATCTAGTTGTTCTATTTCAATGACCCTACTGCTCTGCTGTCTTGTCCGCCTGGTCCCCCCCCAACACTCACACTGCACATTGAGCACGTAGGGTATCCTGAACTCAGTCTGCAGGGCCGGGTGGCGCACCACGCAGGTGAGGGTGTGGCCCTGGGAGTGTCTCCGTGGCTCCAACACATAGCGCACCTGGGTGGTGGAGGCGACATGTTGTTAGACGTGTAAATATTTAAGCATGTTTAAAGAGTGTTAGTCTAACTGGCCTTAGTCAAATGTAGTGCACTATATAGGGAATAGGTTGCCGTTTGAAACACAGTACTGTGATACTGTGGTGTGATGTCAAAGCAGTAGCTCTGTTCTGTTTGTACCTGCGTGGTGGAGGTTCCGTTGGGCTCGTCCTGCGTCTGGACCTCAGAGCGGCCAAACAGCTCAGTCTCCCAGGACACCTCGGCTGCAGGCCGGCCGCGCTCCGCTATGCAGGTGGCCGCCACCGATTCATTACCACCATCCACCAGGGCCGTAGAGCCGGCAGAGACGTAGACCTTGGGCTCCACTAGGGGAGAGAGAGATAAGATTATACAACTAGAATGTTCCCAATGAGGCAATTCATTTAGCAACATAGAAAATATACTGTACATACAGACAAAAAACATTGAGAGAGAGAGATGGAGTGGGAGAGAGAGAGATGGAGTGGGAGAGAGAGGAAAAGGGGGAGACAGAGAGACAGAAGGAGAGAAGGAAAACGAGCAAGAGAGAAAAGGGGCAGAGAGATGACAAAACAGAATGGAGAATAGATTACAAAATGAGTATTGATATTTTGTATATGAAGATGAATAAATAATTTGCATCATAAAACAGGGACGGGGATATGGACAGACAGGAGGAAGTGGCCACGGTACATTCATACACTCTGCTGCCAGACACAGTATATTGATTTCCTGCATTTCACAGATATCTATTTAAAATTGATGAGCCAAGCAATCTGATACTATATGAGCACTTTGAAGGGAACTCAACTCTTTTTATTGTTATTGTGCTGGAGATGGAGATGTCTGTGAGAGATGTTTGTGAAAGGAACATTGACTTTTGGAGCATCTCCATAAAGCTGTTTGAATTATATTATCTTCCTCCTAAACCTAAACAATGGATTCTGTGTTGTAAATGCTGTACTTTCAAACTGCTCCTACTACTCATGGCCTGCTAATATGGTTCATAATGACTTAGAAAAACAGTTTAACACAGAGCAATGTCAGACATAATACTCAGTGCTGTTGTGTGTGTCCTATATTTGGCAAAATCTAGTTGATGATTATACAGATAGCAGATGCTGGCACTAAGACCGCACTCAATTAACTGTATACGGCCATAAGCAAACAGGAAAACGCTCATCCAGAGGCGGCGCTCCTAGTGGCCAGGGACTTAAATCAGTTTTACCTAATTCCTACCAGCATGTTAAATGTGCAACCAGAGGGGAAAAAACTCTAGACTACCTTTACTCCACACACAGAGACGTGTACAAAGCTCTCCCTCGCCCTCCATTTGGCAAATCTGACCATAATTATATTCTCCTGATTCCTGCTTACAAGCTAAAACTAAAGAAGGAAGAACCAGTGATTCGGTTAATAAAAAAGTGGTCAGATGAAGCAGATGCTAAGCTTTATTTTTTATTTTTGCTACCGCATTGCAAGCGGTACTGGAGCGCCAAGTTTGCATTGCCCCCCCAAATAAATTTGATTTGAGTTTCATTGTGTGTTGTCCTGAGCTGGGGAGTTGGGTTGCTGTTAATGTGTGCTGCTATTCAGTGCTTTAGAGCTAGTGTTATGTTACACTGGCTTCCTGTGAGGACTCGGCGTTACTGTGGGTTGAGACATCAGTCGTGACACAGATTTCTCTCAATAGAGCAGCATAAACAGATCCATGTGAACGGAAAGTGACCGCTGTAACATAGCACTACTTTCACTGTTCTAGACATCATACTTAAGATACAGTTGAAGTCGGAAGTTAACATACACCTTAGCCAAATACATTTAAACTCAGTTTTTTACAATTCCTGACATTTAATCCTAGTAAAAATTCCCTGTTTTAGGTGAGTTAGGATCACCACTTTATTTTAAGAATGTGAAATGTCAGAATAATAGTAGAGAGAATGATTTATTTCAGCTTTTATTTATTTCATCACATTCCCAGTGGGTCAGAAGTTTACATACACTCAATTAGTATTTGGTAGCATTGACTTTAAATTGTTTAACTTGGGTCAAACGTTTCGGGTAGTCTTCCACAAGCTTCCCACAATAAATTGGGTGAATTTTGGCCCATTCCTCCTGACAGAGCTGGTGTAACGGAGTCAGGTTTGTAGGACTCCTTGCTCGCACACGCTTTTTCAGTTCTGCCCACAAATTTTCTATAGGATTGAGGTCAGGGCTTTGTGTGCAATACCTTGACTTTGTTGTCCTTAAGCCATTTTGCCACAACTTTGGAAGTATGCTTGGGGTCATTGTCCATTTGGAAGACCCATTTGCGATCAAGCTTTAACTTCCTGACTGATGTCTTGAGATGTTGCTTCAATATATCCACATAATTTTCCTTCCTCGTGATGCCATCTATTTTGTGAAGTGCACCAGTCCCTCCTGCAGTAAAGCACCCCCACAGCATGATGCTGCCACCCCCGTGCTTCACGGTTGGGATGGTGTTCTTCGGCTTGCAAGCACCACCTTTTTCCTCCAAACATAACGATGGTCATTATGGCCAAACAGTTCTATTTTTGTTTCATCAGACCAGAGGACATTTCTCCAAAAAGTAAGATCTTTGTCCCCATGTGCAGTTGCAAACCATAGTCTGGCTTTTTTATGGCGGTTTTGGAGCAGTGGCTTCTTCCTTGCTGAGCGGCCTTTCAGGTTATGTCGATATAGGACTCGTTTTACTGTGGATATAGATACTTTTGTACCCGTTTCCTCCAGCATCTTCACAAGGTCCTTTGTTGTTGTTCTGGGATTGATTTGCACTTTTCGCAACAAAGTACGTTCATCTCTAGGAGACAGAACGCGTCTCCTTCCTGAGCGGTATGACGGCTGCGTGGTCCCATGGTGTTTATACTTGCGTACTATTGTTTGTACAGATGAATGTGGTACCTTCAGGCATTTGGAAATTGCTCCCAAGGATGAACCAGACTTGTGGAGGTCTACAATTTATTTTCTGAGGTCTTGGCTGATTTCATTTGATTTTCCCATTATCTCAAGCAAAGAGGCACTGAGTTTGAAGGTAGGCCTTGAAATACATCCACAGGTACACCTCCAATTGACTCAAATGATGTCAATTAGCCTATCAGAAGCTTCTTAACCCATGACATAATTTTCTGGAATTTTCCAAGCTGTTTAAAGGCACAGTCAACTTAGTGTATGTAAACTTCTGACCCACTGGAATTGTGATACAGTGAATTATAAGTGAAATAATATGTCTGTAAACAATTGTTGGAAAAATTACTTGTGTCATTCACAAAGTAGATGACCTAACCGACTTGCCAAAACTATAGTTTGTTAACAAGACATTTGTGGAGTGGTTGAAAAATGAGTTTTAATGGCTCCAACCTAAGTGTATGTAAACTTCAGACTTCAACTGTATGTTGACTTTGTGTGAAATAAATATGCTAGACTAAAGGCTTTCATGCGTCAACCTGTTTGGATAATGTGCTATTACATTTTCTGCTAAACTGATGCTGCGCATGTTGTGTATTTTGTGGAAATGCATTAGCGCAATTCCACAGGTTCAGGAGAGGAAGGCGAGGGAGAGGGAGAGAGGCTGGAAAGCACTACTCCACTTCACAAATTGGCTCTAGTGGTTAAATCTATGATTCAGGGAGCAGTCAGGCTGCCTTTCTTTTCCATCATTACTCATCTGAATCTCTTGCCTGGCTACCCAGACTCCTTGCTCCGGCCAAACGCTACGCCACGCCCGCAGACGTTAGTTTCTAATCCGCAAGGAGTCTGGATCTGAGTACCTCCCCGACCCTTCACCGAATGCGAACACATTTGGGCCAGTCTGATTGGTCCAGAAACCGATGGGTTTGGCCAGAGCCAGAACACACGTGGGTAAAGCAGTGGTTAGAAAATGTGCCATTGGCTTTGATACTCCGATTGGTTAGAGACAACTTATTTTGTACAACGCCCCTCCTGCCCCTTGTCACCACAAACAACTTCAATGATGGTAGTCTCAGACTAAAGTTTGTAGTGAATGACAGAGCAGCAGAATAATTTAGTGCGAGTTGTCAGGCTACTGAACGTCCCCCACCCTGCTCTCTCTCTTTGCCATGTCCATTTCTCCTTCCCCCTCTCTCTCCGTCCGTGGTATCCTTCTCTGCCTCCTCTCCTCGCAGAGGGCATGGCACTAACAGCTGCTGGACTTCGTTTCACAGTGACAGTGTGGCATGTGAGGCACACACACAGATCCTCCAGACAAGGCCATCGCCCCAAGACATCTGCCGTATCCCTCCTCACAGTGGAACGACACCCTAGAGACTCCCTCTTCTAAAAATATACCCGTGTCTCCTACGCCCGTGCTTCGGGCAGCCGTCTCAGTCAACTTGCTCACATTGTGCCCCCACACCCTCATCTAATCAACACTTCCCCCCTCCCCACCTCACTGACTGAGCGCACACAGTAGCTCTGTTGTGTTAAGGGGGCATCCTGGCACCACATAGCCCACTTCCCTCCAGTGTAACCAAATCAGGGGGACGTGCTAATTTGAAGAGGCTGTCGGGGAAGGAGGTGGGTCAGATCTATCCCGTTGAGTGCAGAGGGTAATGATTTCCCATCAGACAAGCAGAGAGCAGGCAGTGGGAGCTGTGTTGGCCCCGTCCCACCCACACACTGCCCGGCTCCACTAGGCTCTGATGAGCACCTCGGGCTGGGCTGTATAACTTATTTTACGATATACTGGAATTAATGCATGGACAAGTTTGGGTTTTAATTTTACCTTCTATAACAGTATTTGAATGTGATACACAGTGTGTAACATCCATTTTTATAGTTTACTTCGCTACTCGAGTCATCTCTCTCTGCTCTCTCGCTCCATGCCGCTTTCCACACAGACCTAGCCCCGCCCCGTCACTCAAGGAGCGCATTTGTTGATCCTCGAACACGAGACAGACGCTTGTGTTCAGTCTGCATGGTCAATGCAGCACATGCAACAAAGTTCATGAAAACTATGCTGTTTTCACTTTGCTTCTTAATAAAAATCTATAATTACACTATTAGTTTGTGTTTCTTACATCTGCAAACAGCTAGATTGTCTGTTCTTAGCAAGTTGGGCCGAAATCTTGTTAGCCACTAATGCTAATAGCTAGTTAGTGGTCTAGCTAGCTAATAAATGTAATGAGTCAGAGCAAACATAAGTAGTGATACAGCCTGATAATACCAGTGATGGTGTAGACCTAAATCAGCATGTTGTTTGTGCAACAGTATCTTCTAAATCAAAGAGGAATACGCGAAGCATGAATATCTTAGCTACATGAAGTAGCTGTAACCAAATCAGGGGGAAGTGTAATTTTTTTGTGTGCATTAGATGGTGTTTACCACCCACTTTGGGCTGCATGGAGTAGCTAAGAGAAAACATTCAATGTAGCCAGAGATTATAGGGTCCCCTAGGAAACACTTATCAACACTTTGGTTCCTACCCTGTCACAATAACTCCTCCCTGGCATTTTCATTCGGTGTCATGTCAAACAACACTGTATTCAAAGTGCCCACTATTATATTATAACTATAGAATTAGAATAATCATTCAATTTTCATGATTCCAACAGTTCACCGAATTGTTTTGCTCTAAATCGCAAGTCAAATCACAATTGCAACATTTGGTTAAAAATAAGGCCTAGATTGTTTGCCCATACCGTGCAGCACTACATGGAAGTGTTGAAATGATCTCAAATGAGTGCAGGAAATGCAGAAATTGATGAAAATGCTGAAAATTATTTTTGGTTGAATTGAACAGTGTAAAACAAATCAGAATGGAGAAAGACCCATTGAAATCACTTAGAATATATGTGCTGTCACCCTAGGGTCACGCACTACTCAAAGCAAATGTAGAACTTTTATTATTCAAAAACATAAAATACCGTCAAACTGTACTTTTTGTATTTTTTATACAGTGATATGATATTTTGGCCATTTCGCCCAGCCCTTTGAGCGCAGCTGACAAAGCCAGCCAACCAGGACTACAGTTGAACTGTAAGGCCAGTGGTCAAACCATGCAGTATCTCCACAGTTTTGACGTATCAATCAGTACACTTTAAAATAATTACAATTATCACCAATCACTGCATTTATGGGGCTCATTGGATGATCAAGTAAATCCTAGAGAATGGATATTTAGATTATCTAATGAAACAACTTCTAACAATAAAACATTCAAATTGAATTAGACCCACAACAAGTGAACAAGTCTTGCCATGGCACTGCACTACTGCGAGGTTATGTTATGTTCTCTTTAGTTTTTATGACTCAGCTGAAAAGAGAAGATGTTATTGCTCCACATCAAATGCATGTCATGGACAGTAAAACATGCTATCAGTGAGCCATGCAGAGAGATCTGGGCCTGAGTAGATATAATAACTCAGAAAGTGAAAGTGGAACTGGGCCAGACTGTGGAGTTTGCCGCAATGTCAGGCCTAGTAGCATCAGTTGACATCTTCATTAATGCAGCTTTTTTAAGTGTTGTCTTGTTTTCTCTTAGAAGTCTTAGCAGAAACTCTGTTTCTTAGAAAACTGCAGAAGGTTTCTCACTTCCTTGTCAGCAATAACAATACCAAACAAAAGGTCATTCTAATTCTCAGAGTTTTGGTGGTGGTGTATTATTCCTTTGCTATTGTTTACAGGTGGGGGCTCACGTAGCAAAGATCCTCTTACCATTAAAATGTAACCCTGTGCCTTTTGTAAGGTTAGGAGGAAGGGGGTGGGGGTGAGAGAGAGAGAGAGAGAGAGACAGAGAGAGAGACAGAGAGAGAGACAGAGAGAGAGACAGAGAGAGAGACAGAGAGAGAGACAGAGAGAGAGAGAGAGAGAGAGAGAGAGAGAGAGAGAGAGAGAGAGAGAGAGAGAGAGGGGGGGGATTTCATTACCTGAATGTACACTGTACTCTTCTTATAACATTCATATCTGTCCCAGACTATTACATTCTTACAACAGTTGTTGAAAGGGAAGCACTTTTTTTTTCTGCTATGAGCTTTTGGTTTTTATATCAGTGATTATTCTCAGAAGCGGAGTGTACCCACTCACAGTGTTAAGAAATAAAACATCCCTAATAAACAACAACACAGAGTAAAGGAAGGCGGGTGGAAGCCCAGGCTGCATCCCAAATGACACTATTCCCCATGGTCCCTGGTCAAAAGGAGATGCAGGCTAATGGAAGGCTGTGGAGGCCCAGACACTGAGTCGAGGCAGGCAGCCTCCTGTCACAGCAGCACTTAATGTAGCCCTCATTAGTCATCAGAGCCAGCCTGAGGCTGAGTCTCAAATGGCAACCTATTCCCTATATTGTACACTACTTTCACCAGTCAAAAGTAGTGCACTACATAGGGCATAGGGTGCTATTTGGGACTAAGCCTCAGGAGAGAAACACATGAAGCCTGGCTGGCTGCAGCTTTCATCACCGTCCACAATCCAATCAACCATTATAGGGGTGGAAACACATGCTGACCGCACAACAATCCTTAAACTTTACTTTCCACTCTCAGTAAGGTGCTACTTTATAATGTGTCCATACGAGTTGGAACCTTTACGTGTGGATTTGTTTATATTAAGTCAGTAAATCTATGTGGCATTTGGCTCCTACAGCAATAAGGCTAGCTGTATGAATATTTATCAAGGACAAGTCTGAATTGCCCTCCTTTATTCATGGGGACAGTGAGAACACTTTCTGAGAAAGGACATTCAGGTAAAATGGAGCTGGTGCTGTACGCTTCTACAGTACAAAAAGTAACGGTTTCTTCATGCTGGACGCAGAGTGACTGTGTCCCAAATGGCACCCTATTTCCTCTATAGTGCACTACTTTTGACCAGAGCCCTATGCGGGCCCTGGTCAAAAGTAGTGCACTATAGAGGGAATTAGGTAACTTGACCAAGGCCGACGCAGTCTAAGAGTTCCATGTACCTAGTATATTGACAGTGGTGGATGCCTGCGTGTTGCCCAGCGGGAAAGTCGCCACTTTACATGTGTAAGACCCGATGTCCTGAAAACCCACGCCTTCCAGGACGACGGTGGCATCGTGCACGGAGGGGTTCAGGAAGGACAGGCGCCTGGCATAGTCTGGGGAGATGGAGATGCCAAACTGGGGGTTGAAGACGGCCAGGGTGATGGTGCCTGAGGGCAGGCGACGCTCCCAGGAGCTCTGGGTGAGGCTGAGGTTGGTGCCGACCTCCACCCTGCAGCCCAGTGTAATGTTCTTCCCCAGCACAGCACTCACCCTCTCTGGGACCAGCACCTCGTTACTGCTCACACCTATAGACAGGGGGAAGGGGAGGGACACAGTCAGTTAGATATAGACACAGTTACAGGAGAGATCCATGTTGAGAACAGTCGTAAAAAGAAAGACTGTAATCAGGACTGAACCTCAGTCAAAAAGGAGAACAACATGGGCTTCTTTTCAACATGTATTCAACTTTTTTTATTCCTCTTTCATGCTTTTATTCAGAAACGACAGCCCCTTCCAAACCATAGAAACCAAACCGCCTTGATGAGGTAGGCCTACATTATGAAACATACTGTATCACGTCACTTCCCTCTCACGTTACTCTTCCCATGGGAATGGGCTGACCGGACTTCTTTCTTGAACAACTAGTCATGCTGTATGTTTGTGATATTAAGATGGTATTTCAACTGTGTAGTAAGGGCTGGGCTTTTAGCTTTATGATGGGGTTTAGCAGGGAGATGTGTCTGGGTCTGGAACCCCTGTGTGTGTTCACTCCTAATGAGCAACACACAGCAACAGACATTCAGCCTCCCTCCTGTTCACCACAGGACGTCCTCACTGTCACTGCTGCTAATTGTTAGAGTACCTTGCCATATAAAGTAAAAGCATTATAAAAGAAAAAAACCTTTCTGGAAGGAGATTAAACAGAAAAAGCTTTTTGATGTTTTTTTCCTGTTTTTAAAAGCCCCTTTCATGTCTATGCATGTTGGGAGCTATTTTCAGTAAAATGTGGGTTTTTCATAGGGGCTGGCTGGCTAGTTCGGATGCTGTGATTGAGAAAAGGTGCAGAAAGCCAATGGAGGAGAGAGGATGAGCAGTGAGCACATGATTATGGCACAATGCTGTCGGGGAATCAGCCGCTTCCATGGACGGAAATGAGGCAATGAAGCCTAACATGATTCAACAGTATTGTGTCCCTCTACTCCCCCCCCCCCCCCCCCCCCCCCCCCCCTCCCTAGGGGGTGTCTAGGGGGTGTACTTATACATCAAGCTGCCTCACGCTACAGAAACAGGATACCGGTAGGCGCCTCCTGCCCTATGGGCTATTCTGACTCGGACGAGGCTTATACAGTAGACCTACTTCCTATTAGATAGGCCTAACACCTCGTGCTGGATGTTTGCAATAACTAGCTAGACTAACCATTTAAGAAATGTAGCAATACATGCCTACCGTAACATTTAAAAACACCACAGGCAGCAAACTCTGAATGATTCACTAGCCTACAACTTGAGGGAAATGAATTTGAACTTAAAATAAATCTTAAAATTACAGGTTAGTCCTATGTCTAGAGTCATGGGCAAAATATATTCCAACAAAGAAAGACCAGAGTCAAATGTCTCTAAACATAATAACACCAATGAGTCATTGATACCCACATACTGTATATATTTAAACATTAAGTTCATACGTCTAGATTTAATTGGTGAGGGCACCCCTCATTGTAAATCTTGCACTAGCCTTCATGTTTTTACATGAACTGAATGCCATTCAAAACATTCAGTGTAAGGTCTGACTTTTCTTAACGCAATTTAAAAGTTATATTTGGGAGATCTAAATTTCCACCTACCAATGTGTGTTGAGTAAGCTAATAAACGTGGCCTACTGGCTGGTGCTTTAGGGTCCTTGGCATGAATATGAGTGGTAAACCACAGCTACGCTATCCTGGCTAAGAGGGAATATAGGCTATCCCTGCTCCCTAGCCTCCCCTGTAATTTCAGGGATCAAGTGCACACACACACACACACACACACACACACACTAGGGCTGTCCCAGACTAAAACAAATCTTGGTCGACCAAAATTCGTCTGTTCTTTCGACCAATCGATTGGTCTACATTTTTTAAAACGTGTATTTTCCCAAAAATAGACACATCCTATGTGTTTTAATCAAATCATTGAAATGCACTGAGCTTGTCTGATGCTTTAAGCAAACAGTTTGATGAAAAAATTAAGACACACAAATTACTAGAGGGAGTTGGACCGCAATTGATTTGATTGTGCCGGGCCCGGCTCAGACTTGCTGTGCTGTGTTAAAGAAAAAGACAGCGAGTGACTGTGACTAGCACCCTTTGGCGCTCTCTCCTCCCTTCTGCAGCGACCACGACAGAACATTTTCATTTACATTTTAGTCATTTAGCAGACGCTCTTATCCAGAGCGACTTACAGTTAGTGAATACATATTTTTTTTTATATATACTGGCCCCCCGTGGGAATCGAACCCACAACCCTGGCGTTGCAAACGCCATGCTCTATCAACTGAGCTACATCCCTGCCGGCCATTCCCTCCCCTACCCTGGACGACGCTGGGCCAATTGTGCGCCGCCCATGAGTCTCCCGGTCGCGGCCGGCTGCGACAGAGCCTGGATTCGAACCAGGATCTCTAGTGGCACAGTTAGCACTGCGATGCAGTGCCTTAGACCACTGCGCCACTCAGGATTGTGTATTGCGCTGTCTGTGTTGCTGAAGCTGCAACATACAGTACATTCAGAAAGTAGTCAGACCCCTTGACTTTTTCCACATTTTGCTAATTTACAGCCTTATTCTAAAATGGATCCCAAAAATGTTTTGCTCATCAGTCTACACACAATACCCCATACTGACAAAGCAAAAACAGAAATATCAGATTTACATAAGTATTCAGACCCTTTACTCAGTACTTTGTTGAAGCACCGTTGGCAGTGATTACGCTACAAGCTTGGTTTCTCCCATTCTTCTCTGCAGATCCTCTCAAGCTCTGTCAGGTTGGATGGGGAGCGTCGCTACAGATCTAGACAAGTCTCTACAGATATGTTTGATCAGGTTCAAGTCTGGGCTCTGGCTGGTCCACTCAAGGACATTCAGAGACTTGTCCCGAAGCCACTCCTGCGTTGTCTTGGCTGTGTGCTTACGGTCGTTGTCCTGTTGGAAGGTGAACCTTCACCCTAGTCTGAGGTTCTGAGCGCTCTGGAGCAGGTTTTCATCAAGGATCTCTCTGTACTTTACTCCGTTCATCTTTCCCTCGACGTGGACTCCAATCAAGTTGTAGAAACATCTCAAGGATGATCAATGGAAACAGGATGCACCTGAGCTCAATTTTCAAGTCTCATAGCAAAGGGTCTGAATACTTATGTAAATAAGGTATTTCTGTTTTTTATTTTTAATACATTTGCAAACATTTCTAAAAACCTTTTTTCGCTTTGTCATTACGGGATATTGTGTGTAGATTGATGAGGATTTCTTTTTATTTAATCAATTTTAGAATAAGGCTTTAGCGTAACAAAATGTGGAAAAAGGGGTCTGAATACTTTCCGAATGCACTGTATAGCATATCATAATCACATCACTAAATTGATTATAACAAACAAACAGGTCGCTGGTTCTAATCCCCGAGCTGACTAGGTGAAAAATCTGTCGATGTGCCCTTGAGCAAGGCACTTAACCCTAATTGCTCCTGTAAGTCGCTCTGGATAAGAGCGTCTGCTAAATGACAAAAAAAAAAATAATCTGAACACAGCAACACGTGACAGCAATATGGATGCAGAGGACGTGACAAATAAACTCGAAATGGGGGAAGGTTTACTGTTTGCTCAGGAGGTAAAGGGGAAGTCAGATGTGTGGAATACGTTTGACTAGTTGTGGAAAATACTGGAGATCAAGATAAAGAAGGCAAGGAGCAAGAGTTGCGTGCATATTATGTGTGCCAAACAGGTGCTGTGAGATTACAATATAATTTCTCTGACCATTTGGAACAATGTAAACAACACTAAATAAATTATAAGCGTACCAGAGAGTCTGTTGTAAGGTTTTTTTGTACAGCCTTTATTACAGCAAACACTAAAAACAGTCGCATTCATTTATGAATGACATTTCTTAATTTAACGTTTTTGGCCTATTTTTTGTTTATGCTAATTATTCAATGGTCACTTTATTCATTTTAAAACTAAAATGCTTGATTGCATTTCAAATCATGAATGACTCTTATGTTATGTGAAGACATTGAACTAATAAATGGTTGATTGATACAGTAGCCTATATTAGTATTGAAAATATAGGCCTAAGTAAGTTACGTATTAAGACTAAAAAGGATGCGCTCTTAGGCCTAGAGCTCAATGGTGGTTATACAAGGCTGCTATACTAAGCCTACTAATGATAATGACATCATTATAATGATGATCATAATAATAATAATAACAATAAGGAGATCAAGGGAAAAGGAGGGTTATTATTATTATAAATATAATTTCTGACAATTTGGAAAAGTGTAAACACTAAATTAATTATAAATAATACCAGAGAAGCTGGTCTAACAAAAAGAAAAGTGTAAAGTCTTTATTACAGCATAACAAAGATTAAAAACTTGGCGCTCACAGAATCAGTAGGGTATTAAACAAACACTCAAACAGGCAACAGAAGCAGGATCTGTCTTATTTCTGTAGATATACACTACCAGTCAAAAGTTTGGACACAGCTACTCATTCAAGGGTTTTTCTTTATTTTTACTATTTTTTACATTCTAGAATAATAGTGAAGACATCAAAACTATGAAATAACACATTTGGAATCATGTAGTAACCAAAAAAGTGTTAAACAAATCAAAATATATTTTATATTTGAGATTCTTTAAATAGCCACCTTTTGCCTTGATGACAGCTTTGCACACTCTTGGCATTCTCTCAACCAGCTTCACCTGGAATGCTTTTCCAACAGTCTTGAAGGAGTTCCCACATATGCTTAGCACTTGTTGGCTGCTTTTCCTTCACTCTGCCTTCCGACTCATCCCAAACCATCTCAATTGGGTTGAGGTCGGGGGATTGTGGAGGCCAGGTCATCTGATGCAGCACTCCATCACTCTCCTTCTTGGTAAAATAGCCCTTACACAGCCTGGAGGTGTGTTGGGTCATTGTCTTGTTGAAAAACAAATGATAGTCCCACTAATCCCAAACCAGATGGGATGGCGTATCGCTGCAGAATTAGTATATTTTAGTTTAACCACAATATTTGTTGCATTGAGTGCAGTCTTAGTGCCAGCATCGGTTTGTGGTGGTAAATAGACAGCTATGAAAAATATAGATGAAAACTCTCTTGGTAAATAGTGTGGTCCATAGCTTATCATGAGATACTCTACCTCAGGCGAGCAAAACCTTGAGACTTCCTTAATATTAGATTTCGTGCACCAACTGTTGTTTACAAATATACACAGACCGCCACCCCTTGTCTTACCGAAGGCAGCTGTTCTATCTTGCCGATGCAGCGTAAACCCCGCCAGCTGTATGTTATCAATGTCGTCGTTCAGCCACGACTCGTGAAACATAAGTTATTACAGTTTTTAATGTCCCGTTGGTAGGATATTCGTGATCGTAGCTCATCTATTTTGTTATCCAATGATTGTACGTTGGCTAATAGGACTGATGGTAGAGGCAGATTACCCACTCGCTGCCGGATCCTTACAAGGCACCCCGACCTACGTCCCCAATATCTCTGTCTCTTACTCCTGCGAATTTGGGCCTTGTCGGGTGTCTGAAGTAAATCCTTCGCGCCCGACTCGTAAAAGAATACATCTTTGTCCAGTACGAGGTGAGTAATCGAGACGGTGGCAGAAACATTATGTACAAAATAAGTTACAAATAATGCAAAAAAACACACACAATAGCACAATTGGTTAGGAGCCGGTAAAACTGCAGCCATCTCCTCCAGTGCCATTATCTTAAACAACCGCGGACAGTGACCACTATCCAACGCGGGAGAAACCGCATTTGTATATTATTTTTTATTTGTGTTGCACCATTGTTTTTACATAATATAGCCTAACCATATACAATTTCAGTAGCACATGTCTTAGACTGATGGACTATGCCATCCCCACGGCCTCCACAATGGATCAGACCACTCAGACAGGCACGAATCAGACAGGTGTCTTGTACACCATGATTTATTAATTTTTTGCTACTGCTCGACTAAAGAAATCTCGGTCGACCAATTGCCTATTGACCAAACAATTGACCAGTCGACTAAATGGGGTCAGCCCTAGTACACGCACATGCACAAACACACATGCACACACACTCTCTTTCCACTATAGAAACTGGGGGTGAGTGTGTGAGCAATCTGAGAATCTATGTATGATTCAGGCATTTTGTTTAGGTAGAAGATATGTGAATCATATAGCAAGCCTAGCTGGTGGGGGGTTTGTAAGAGTTTTCCATGGCCAAATAGTTGTGTGTGTATTGCACCGTATTGAGTTGTGTTGTGCTTTGTTTGTTTAGTGTCAGCGTGCCATGCTGTCACAGTACCCTCTGTGTGTATTGCTGTGGTTGAGTGTCAGGGTCAGTGTATGCTATGCAGCCAGTCTCCACTCCACTCAGAACACTGAGCAGCTGTTGCTGCACTCTGACTATCCCTGGGTCCCGCCATGTGCTTCTACTGGCCTACCTACCATAACAATGTCACACAGACACAGGCACGCTCGCACACACGACTCACACACACGAGCAAGAGCTATACATAATCATGAAAACACAAGCTACTGTAACATAGGAATACATCAGTCAACACAGACAGGAGGACAGGAGGGTAATAAAAATAAACTCATCCAAACATACAGCTTTTTCTGTGACATGCTTGGCATGTGTGACAGGCATGTTGATCCAGGCACAGGCATGACACAAGTCCCAGACTGACTGGGACTGGGCCACTCCGCTCTGCTAGCAGCATGCTCCACATACTGTACCTGCCACACAGTGCCACCATTCTGACATACATAGCTAGGCTATGTGTCTGTCTGCCTCTGGGACTGCCTCTGAAATGGTACCCAATTCAAATCCCTATATAGTGCACTACTTTTGACCAGAGCCCTATATAGGGAAAATGTGACATTTGGGACGCCCCCGTAGTCCAAGCAACCATCAAGGCAGTGTGTTTGTGGGTTTCAGCCTCTGGGTCTAGGCCTGTCAAAGCACACAGGGAAACTAGACTCCATCTATGTTTGTTTTACAGAACAGCATTTAGGAGGGAGGGGAGGGTTTAGTGCTGCGCCTACCACCCTCCTCCCACCACCACAGGAGAGGAGTGAGACAGATGGCTTCTGCCTGGGACACCTATACTACAGCCAGGAGAGTGTGGCCGGCTAGGCTGTCTCCAAAATGGTACCCTATCCCATTTATAGTGCACTACTTTAGTTTTGACAAGAGCCCTATGGGCCCTGCACTATATAGTGAATAGGGTGCCATTTGGGACACAACCGGAGTCCCTGGCTCAAAACGTACTGTACATGTAGAACAGCTCTAGGCCCGCAATCAAAACAAATAATACAACTATGAAATGGAATCTGAAAAAACTGGAGGTAAGTAAATGGGAACAGGGCGTTAAACAAAACAAGGCATGCTGTTCCACCAGGGAGGGAGAGAACCTTTAAAAACACTGAGGCATCCCTCTGGACCGGACTAGAGTAGAGCCACTGTAGGCTGCAAGATGGTCTACGTCCCAAATGGCACCCTATGGCCTATGTAGTGCACTACTTTTGACCAGGGCCCATAGGGGCACTATATAGGGAGCCATTTGGGGACGCATCCATTGTCTCAGTCCAATCCACTGCCTCTCTATAAAATACACAATCTGTTCACTCTTCTATTCTAGGAGAAGTAAGCTACTTTTCATTTCAGAACTCACTCAAACAAAGCCATGCTCTTTATTCCTAGGCCTATGTTGTTATGCCTTACTTACAGTTGATATTTTACTGCATCTCACCAATTTTTATCTTGTTTTTGATTATCCTGTTCCTTAACGTAGGACGAGAATAAATCACCTAGCTCTGTTGCCCCCCTCCTAAATTATGTGGTGTCTATTGGTTTCAATGGAATGTTTTGGAGTTTACAGCCCTGAATTTGCCCGACCAAGGAAAAAGACTAGGGGAAACACTGAAGCCTTCATGCATGGTAGTAGTGCTGGCATCAAATGAATAAGATGACTAAGGGAAAGAGGCCCAAACAATCAATTGATGATTGTTATGACAACTAACATGTTATGAGGACTCTCAGAGAATAGCCAACGCCTACTAAAGACAGGAGATTACAAAGACAGAGGAAGCAGAACTAAAATGTATATTAGGTCCCTATTTGGATGGAAACCCTGAGAACCCATCAGGCAGGGCAGTAATGAACTCATGAAAAGGATATGCTATGCTGGCCCTTTGAAGCACGCTTTCTGTTTGTTTCTCTCCCTCCTGACGCCATTAATTGTGACAAGCTGCTCTGAACGAAGATGCTGTAATGGTAAATCAAAACCTTCCAATTTGCTTGGCAACCGACTCAAACATTCCACACTGGCCACTTGATGAGCCAAAATCCCCCACCCATCCCCCCAGAGTTGACCCGGCCTCGGCCCTGAACTTCCCCAAAGAACCTGCATGTTCCCTGGGTTATAG